>NC_142935.1:4397469-4484969 GCF_046866305.1 Octopus bimaculoides | reverse complement strand
TGTTTACATCCCCATAACTTAGCGGTTCAGTAAGAGAGACTTATAGATTAAGAGCCAGAATTGAAAATGTAAATACTGGAGTCCATTTGCTGAGTCAAAATCCTTCAAGGTGGTGCCTCAACATGCCACAGTCCAATGACTGGAACAAGTAACAGATAAAAGATACTTTTAGACATTATTCTCATACCTTCACACATTATATGTGTAATTAATTAATTAATTAACATACTGCTAGTTATTTACAGTTTACCAGCTGTTTAATATTTTATAAATTATTAAAACAGGGAATCAAACAGCTGTTGATGTGTTGGATTTTATATAAAGCAAGTAATATATTTTTCAGATTTCTTGTCTATGCACACAAGTATATAAACCAATGAGGGAGCCTGTGTATGGTTCTTTTACATGCTAGATATAGCAGCCATATTTTCTTCAAATCACACCCTATTTTCTTGAAATATGTCATTCAACTCACTTGTTAACTAAAAGTTGTTACTCATATATCACAACAAAACTGTCTGTCATAAAAGTTGAATCTAGTTATCAAAACACTAGGCAGATATTCAAATTTGTGTAAACCATTTTACCTGAACACTAAAAAAGTGTGCATTAGTTGTTCACGTATATGTATGTGTGCATGTGAGTGTACACACATATGTATGTATGCATGTATATAAGTATGCATGTGTGGATGTATGTATATATGTATCTATGTGTGTGTGTGTGTATATATATATATATATATATATATAGATATGTGTGTGTGTGTGTATGCATCTATAAGTCACTCTGTGTATTTTTATAACCAACAATTTATTCCACAGAAACTAAGCAACAAACACTTTCTCCACTTTTATTGAATATCGTTAGAATTAATTTCATAATTTTCAGCACATTTAGTTACATCATATTTACATAAAAAATAAATATTCACAGGAAAACAATACCAAAAGAAAAATAAAAGTCAACAATATTTATTTTTCCTGGCAGCATTTTATTTTTTAGAATTTTCCACAGCCATAATGCATTATTCTCAATGGTCTTTTCTGAAATATTTAATCGTGCAAAAAAGGAAACATAATAGTTGTAAACTGCCCTGAAGAAGGGTTTCTGTGACAATGTGTGAAATTTTCACAAATTAAATTCTTCATCTCAACAATTCTTTCATTGAAGCAGTTTTAGGATTTTTTAATTTACTGTATTTTGTTTTCATGTTGTAACGGAGTGGGAAGTAGGAGCACTCCAATTAATATTTCATTGATATTCAGATAACATTCCACATACTGAATACAAGTGCACTGCAAATTAATTTCACAAAACAAAACAATAAATATCAAAAGCAATATGCTACTAAATGTCTGAAAATACAACATCAAATTATTGGGAAAACATGTTGAGATGTGGTGAAAAGAAACAAAAAAAAAAAGCCAACAAACCAACGATTGATCAAAATGGAATGGAATGCTTGAGAATTCTTCCTTTGACAGTTGTCTTTATTTGATTTTTCATGATCAGAGGTATCTATTGATATTTTGTTGCTGTTGGGATGTAGTCCTAGTTCAGCTCTGATCAAACAGACTTATAGCTAAAAGCAATCCAAATTTGACCATGCTGTCATTTTCTAAGTTCAAGACTACCATATCGAATGCAGTGGTTCTCAACCATTTTTTGCCTATGGGCTCCTTTGATTTCTATTTCATAGCCATTCTATGCTTAAAAGGCTCAGGATTCCTATCTTTTTCACTTATTCACCTGTGTAGGTTTGAAAGAGCCCTCACTGAGAGAATCTGTTTCAGTGGCCAGAAAGTCATGGTGAATAATGGAACACATTAGAGAAACGAAACTGGTTCTTGTGATATATAAATACGTTTTGTACGAAATGTTTTTGTGGGCCCTTAAAATATTATTGCGATATCTCATTTGCTGTTTTGCTTGCATGGACTCCAAAATTCTGAAACAGACCCTTAGGGTCATATGAACCCTAATTGAGAATCACTGATCTAATATCTCCTTTTTAAAGTGATTTGAGGGGCAGTACTTCCAGAAGGCTTAGTGATAACACAGATGGGTTGGGATCTATTTTCCCTTCTGGTCATGGAGTTGAAGTCAAGGCTAGAAACCATCACTGTTGACTTTTACTCTTTCAAAGATGTTGCTGTATTTATATAAAATGGAGTGAAGAAAATGAAACTAGTTTTTGCCAAAGATATTTGATGTTCCTCTATACCAAGTGTCATGTATTACAAGATTTTATTTACAATGATGCTAAGAGTGTTTTACTTTACTTACAAGTTAATTGCAAACCAGAGAGAAATCCTCTATGCTGTAACTTGACCTGCTAGATTGAAACAACATGAAATGAAGTGTCTTGCTCAAGGTCACAATACAGTGCCCAGTCTAGGAATTGAATCCATGACATTATGTTTGTGAGCTGAACACCCTAACCATTAGGCTATGTGCCTTCAATGTCTAAATAAATGACAGGGTGATTATCATCAGAATACCTTTTGATCATAGGTCTGCTTAATTGGGATTGGCATGGACTAAACAACAACTAATTAATTACAACAGAATATTCTAGGAAAAGAAAATTTAATTTATTTTTAATTACAAAAAACTAAGACATCAAAGATTTATTTGAAAGAAATCTAACTTTTTCAATTTAGGTTTTATTTTCAGAATGTTTCCATTTTCAGTGTCTGTTGCAAAGCACTTTCATCTTATCTTTTGGTACTGGCATGTCTTTAGGTAGATATTACCAATTCCTGATGGCTGTGTGAACAACAGACAGTTAGTCTCTGTGGTTAGCTGTGTTAATCACAACATTTTAGAAATATCATTGTTAAATAATTGTTAAACAATAGATTTACATATTGTTATTATATTAAGTTGTACCAGGTGTGGCTGGGTGGTTTAGCAGTTTGCTCCCCTACAACATGATTTTGGGTTCAGTCCCACTATGTGGCATCTTGGGCCAACTGTCTTCCACTATAACCCCAGGCCAATCAAAGTCTTCTCAGTGGATTCAGTAGAAATCAAAAGAAGATATGTGAGTTGTGTGTGTCTCCTGGTCTTGACATTACATCATTGTTTTAAATGAGTGTCACCATCATACAAACAGTATAATTCATTTCCTGTAAAAACATGTCACTCACCTTGGAGAAATACTATCTTACTTGGAAATAGATAAGGGTTGATGAGAGGAAGGGCATCCTGTCTTAGAAAATCTGCCTCAATTAACTCCATCTGACCCTTGAAAACATGGAAAAGTAGACAGTAAAACAACAGCCACAACAATGATGATAGTGATGATGGTGGTGGTGTCGGTGGTGATGGTGGTGTCGGTGGTGATGGTGGTGTCAGTGGTGATGGTGGTGTCGGTGGTGATGGTGGTGTCGGTGGTGTCGGTGGTGTCGGTGGTGGTGATGATGATGTGACATGTTAATGAGTATCAATAATGGAGTATAAATATGCTGAGAGACAATCTAGGTATAAGTGGAATCAGATGTAGTGTACCAGACAGAAGACTGCATTGAAATGGACAAGAGATGCGTATGGAAAATGACAGTTGAATAAGAAGTGCCAAGAGATCCAAGAGGAAAGAACTTACCAAAGAGGAATGCTAAGGAAGAAATGAGGAAATAATGGTCAGGTTCGATTGCAGGAGGTTGAGTCCTATAAAAGAAGATGATAAAGAATTGTAACAAAAGCTAGGTTAATGTTTGGGAGAAGACTGATGCAGCAACTTGTCTCTTGTTGAACATAGGTCAATCACTCTCTCCTTTTCTCAGTTTACGTTGGTCAATATTTCTGGTGTGATTGAGGATAGTAGTAGACTTCTTCTATTTGCCACATGTTGCTTCCAGTTAGAGTAACAAAGGATGCCATTGCACCTATTCTACCCTTTCTCCATTACTCCTTTCTGCCATTTAGTTTCCATTCCCTTGCCACTACTCTTCTGACTTGACCCCCACCCCCTGCCCATTTCATCCCTAGTGTGTGTGTCTGGGGTGGGTGCTGCAGTGGACCACTTGTACTCAGTTCACTCTACCTTCACCTTCTCCTCTTGTACTGTCTGTCATCACTCTGTCTCACTTAGTCTACCCGATTCTTCCATTTCTTTTCTGCCACTGTCTTCATTCTAATCTCTGAGCCGCATAGACTTCCGTTGTCTCCTTGCCATCTCAGTCACTGTTCTTGTACATACAAGCCTAACTCAGAATACTGAGTCCGCTTATTACTTCTTTCACTATCACTCATCCCTCTCATCACCATCACTCGTAATTCTATCACTCGTATTTCTATCACTTAGTAAAGAGACAGATGCATGAGCAGAGACGTGCAGTTGTGAGGTCCTTTTAACCGAGAAGAAGACACGACGACCTCTCAGTACTGTTGTCATAGAAAACATACCCAGTCCCTCCCCCCTCTGTAAAGTGTATGGCTATGAGGACCCCTCTCTAATGCTGGTGCTACAAAAGAATACCCACTACTCTCTAAAAGAAGGTTGATTTAAGAAAAAAATCCAACCATAAAAACTAAGCCAAAAATGAAATATGGCCAAAATAAGAAGCCTTGATTTATGTAGTTCCAGCCCTCAAATATGTACTGACACTGACAATGGTTACTTATCCAACACAAATCAGTGTGGAAGTGGTTGTAAAATGATGAAGTGGTGACATTCCTTATTAGAACGTGATACAAGCTGCAAGAGAGATGTTTTGTTTGTATCAAAGAATTCCTTTCAACCTTTTGCTAGCAGTGTTCTATGGTTCAGAAATCATTTCTAGAAATACAAAAATATGAATTTCATTTCTTCATTAACAATTCTTTATTTCACAAAATATTTCAGTGTTTCATAGGGTCACAACAAAATCAATTGCAAGGCCTCATTGACAAAATTAAGTTAAAAAATACCCACCTACTCCAAATGTGTAATGAAATGCATTTTATAAATTTGTAGACCTTGCAAATCCATCATTGCAGGTAAAGAAAAATAATCCACTGTGTTGACAAAGAAAAAAGTCCATTATTAAAGGGAAAAAAAAGCAAAAAGAAAGGAATATATTTATTTTTCAACCGTTATTTTGAATTCTATTCAGATGGAATATTTTAATAATATGTAAACTGCATTTGAATAGCTGCCATAGATTAGAATGCAGCTATGTAAACAGAGAAAAACTATTTTAATAAAAAAGAAAACAAAAACATGAAAACAAATATGTTGTTTAGATAAAAACAAAAACAAAAAAAAAACTGGAAATAAAATTATAGGAAATTTTACTGTAAATAATATTTGACAATAATGTTATTTTTTTTTATTAATATTGGTTTTGTTGTTAGTGCTGCTATTGTTGCTGTTATTGTTGTTTGTATTGTTAATATCATATCATTACTATAACAATCACCATTTTAGTTTTTACTGTTGTAATTATTATTATTATTATCATGTTTTATTATTATTATTATTATTATTATTATTATTATTATTATTCAATCCATTAGTAAAAAATGACAAGTAATTAAAAAAAATTATATTTATTCTAATTATTTGTTGATGCCAAGGATAAAATGCTGGAAAGATCAGGTAACAGTATTACAGAAAACAGTTCATAGCAGTTGTATGGCACATTGATGGTTGACAGATGGAATTTGATTATAAATAGTTTATGTTTCTTTTTTGTATTTCAATAATGATAGTAATAATAATAATAATGATGATGATGATTATAATAATAATAATGATAATAATAACAACAACAAGTTTCTTTATTTTCTCTCACTTCACATGAAAATTCCAAATGTCATCATTGAACTGTAAATGAAAACTAAATTAGGACATGCAAATAAAATGTTATCTTGCCGCAGAAATAGTGGAGGGAGGAGGAGGAGGAGGAAGAGGAGGAGAGGGCACCGAAAGGGAAAATAATTTTATTTTCTTTCTGCGCATTTTCACTGTAACTGTTTCTCTTTCAGTGAATGTCTGTTGCATAAATGACAATGATGAATTAATGGATGAATACTGTATAGAAACAGTCATCAATAGATCATAAGTTCAAGTTTCTGAAGAAGCTTATGTTGTATTCAAGTATTTGAATGAGGAACAAAAATAGAAAAAATCATCCTCGATTGTTATTTTATATGCTTCCAAGTTTCAAGACAGATACCAGCTGGAACCATTCAATAGCTACCAATTGCAATTTCTTAATATACTCTAGATTTAAATACATTAGGTTTATGGCAAGTGGAGAATAAGTATTTATATGAAATACATCACCATAAGTCTTTTTTTTCTGTTGCTATGAGTTGGAAAGTTTTTTGAAGGCTGCACTGCCCTTTCTGTCACTAACCATTTTAATACCTCTTCCACCGATGCAGTGTACCTATTTTAAAGCCAGGATAGACATGGTTTTAAAATAGGTATACTGCATCGATACCTGGTTGATCCTGCCAGTAGTCATATCTTCAAATAGTGTTGCTGTTTGGGGATCAAATCCTAAAACTAACCATTTTTTGTTAGAAAAACAGAGTCTAGCCTCATTTTATAAAAAATTATGGTATGCATTATTTATGTTTATTTTTTGTATTTTCTAAATTTCTCTGGATTTTTTCTTGTCTCCATTTTCAGGCATAATGGTGGTTAATAAGTGAGGAGTTAGAATTTGTTGGCCTTATTTATTAATGGTTTGTTTATTCATTATTCATTTACAACTGATTTAATTGAGAAAACAATGCCAAGTAACTGATATCTTATAAATATATATGACAATACTTGTAATTAATTGTCTTCAACCTACATGGGCAGGTGAAAGTGATATGACAACAGGTAAAAATTACATTCCCATAAATATCAACGATTGTGATTATTTTATTGTGTCAGCAAGCTTCATCCAAATTCTTGAAAGAGCTATATTTTTATGATTTTTAAACTGGACAAACTACATTACATCAAAATCTCTAGTATCTAACAGGATTAAGAGATTTATATTGAGAAACTACTACAGGAATATAAAAGTCAAATTAGAACATTCTTGAAACTCTCAGAGAACTTAGTTCAAATCATAGTGCCTTGCTTGAAACAAAATGATTCCTGGAACAAAACAGAAGATAACTGGCTGAGGGTCAAGATAGCTTATTTTTAAGATGCCTAAAATTGACGATATTAGCAATTCTTCTGTAATAAAACTATAAGTATTTTAGTTTCAGTTTGTTACTTTACAGCAAATTAAATTTAATTTATAATTTGTTTGAAATCGATGTGTCCTTTTATTGTTCAAGAATATCGTTGGTAGAATTGTTTTGAAAATTTACTTGAATTGTTCACAGAAATGTAAATTTTTTTCAATTAGACATCACTTATGCATGATGTGTGGTTGTAGACATGTCTGATAGCTTGAATATCATTAAATGAACAACATTTTTGCAGCTATAGAAACATAGGATAAATATTTAATTTGAATTTTTTTTTTTTGTGAATGATGTAGCTTGAGAGTAATGTTATGTTATGTGTTGATGATTGTAAAAAATAGTGAAAGTAGTAAAAGATTGCTTCTACAAATAACTGCAAAAAATCTGGGGAACAGTGAAAAATGCATAAAACAAGCAGAGATGAGTTTGCATGAAACAAGAAAATATATCCTACTAGAACACCACAAATCACAATATTCACTGCTTTAAAGTTACAGCAAACTACTACAATTACGATTAATTGTAGTCAAACCAAATGAATCTTTGATGCAAAAGAAAAAAGAAAATCCCAGAGTTGCAAAACTAACAATATCGTTAACCGAATTGTAATGCATAATAATGATGTCTTCTGGTCTGCTATAATCAATGGAACATAAATCACAACAGCTGTAGCTGAACATTGTGTGTAATGCAGGTGAGTTACTTACTGAATTATCTGGATAAAAATAAACAATAAATATAGCACAAACATAAATATCAACAACAACAACAATAGCTACGTAGTATCATTGAACTTAACAAGAATTTAAATATTCCTGGAAAACCAACAATACCAATACTACATCTTGTAACAAAATCTATAAACACATTGTTTAATCAATGCTCAAATGAAGCAACACCTTTGAAGCTAAAGTGAATTGTGAATGGAAAGCAAACCTATATATGTTTTGGTCTTAAAAATCTCAAGATCAGAAGACTTCTGATAAAGCTGTTGAAAATGTTCAACCCATCCTAAGAAATACTTTCTAGAACATTTAAATAATAAAAAAGAAAAAAACATAAAACTATAAAAGAACCGTATTGATTTTACCCCCTTCCTTTCTCACATTCAGCAACATCTGAAGATATTGCAGAAAGCAAAACGATGCTTAGAAAAGATTAAAATATTCCAGCAACAAGGTGGTCATTTGAAAAACAAGTTTGGTCTCAGTTAGCAGGTATTGAAATAAACTGGCCAATAGTAAATAAAAATGAAACTAAAAGAAAAACATATATAAAAGAAAACAAAATATTTCCCATTTTGAAGTTGTATTTGGTTGTGGCTGAGACATGGAAAGTAACTTTTAATGTAATCTAGCAACAAATAAGTCAATAGAAGTGAGCATCCTTTATTAGATATCTCTGATCATGAAAGATTAAATAATTCTATTGATTGTTCTTTCATCAAATGGATTAACTAAGAAAAGAACAGACTAATGAGGCAGCAATCTGTGGGGTTGCTCAACCTGCTAGAATTAACAGGCAAATCTCCTTCAAATAACACTATCACCTTAAAAAAAAAAAAGAAAACTTTCAATGATGTGGTCCTAGGTAAAAACTGTCTGAATAAATTACTGGTATTATATTGTGTGGAATAACTCAAGAATGAAGCTATTATTGACCACTATATCTGGCAGAAATAATGATCAAATTTCCAACAAATTGCATATTATTATCTTCATGTAGGAAGTACACTGTAAAATATGTGAATAAAAGGCAAGGTGGCTACTTTTGGAGTGCCTTTAATTATATACTCAGAGCTAAGAAACAACAATTAAGACAAGGAAAGTAACTCTGAATACTTCTAGTTTCCACATGTGGCTCACTCAACATGTGGCTCACACAACATGTGGTTCACTGAGTCATTAATAGTTGAAGATGAATATCTGATATGTATGTAATAATGAATGTTTGTACTTTAATAAGTCATTGAAGTCATAAATATCTCAGTCTTGCTGTAAATAGGTACCATGTGATGTCATTGCTCATCATGTGAGTTAGTAAAGAAATAAATCTGAGCAGTTGAGTGTTGTTATTGTTGTTTAACCTTGAGTAAAACCTTCTAAAAGAGATTTATGATCAAAGATATTTCAGTCATGACTATTTGGGGATTTTTAGGGGGTACATTGAATAACATTTCTCAGTATGTGTCTTACTGACAGGAAGATGTAATTTGAGAGTGCTTTGGCTGTTGTTTCCAGCAGATCAGTATGCCTTGTAGTGACTTCTTTTGTCAGAATATATCGGTGGGTTCTAAGAAAGGAGATAGCTGTCAAAAGAAGTACCATCAAAGACTGTCTCCTACACGATTTCATCCCCCACCTCACTCCACCGCACCCCAAAAATAAAACAATAACTTCACATCCACTTTGTAAGTTATGAAAACCATCACTGAGTCTTTTATAATATTTTGTCTGCAAAAATTGATGCTGAAAATGAATAAATTTAATTACATTGAACAATAGTGACTGCAGCTTTGATTTATTAGATGTAACACTGTTGAAAATAAATTCATTTTGGTCTTTGTGAAAATAGGTCCAGAGTAGAAAGCCATAATTGTCAACTTTTTATGCAATGGTCAACTTCTTATATATTTTTTCTTATCACACTATTCTTTGGATAAATTCTATTCTAAATGAAGTCTGTATCATGTCTGTGGCACCACTTAGAAATTATAATGTGCTTATGAGGAAGAACTAAACACTTGTTTGGCTCTCCTACTTATGTTAGCACAAACTCTGATCAAAACTAATAAGATTTCCACAAAGTCAATGAGTGATCAGATAAATAGATAAACAGACACATGTGTATAAAAACTTCACCCTAAACAGTTGGATATTATTTCTGAAGAAAATAAACCCAATAAAGGAGAGTTGGGAAATGTGTCAAATTCTAACAACTGTCTCAACTAAACTTTATGGTTCTTAAAAGATTTACAGTAAATAACAACAACCGAGGGTTTCTCTTCTACATTATTGTTGGAGCAACATCCACAAAAGGAACTGATTTTCTATCGACTCAAACTTTTCCTCTCAAAAGTAATTAGATCAAATTCAGATGTGTGTGTGTGTGTGTGCATGTGTATGTTTGCGTGGTGTTGCGTTGGCAGCAAGTCATAAGGATGTCACTTAAAACGCTTCACAATCTACATTTCAGTTCTCCAGGTTGTGTGTCCCAATCCTAGCAAAGTCAACTTTGTCTTTATACTCAGCTGCTGTTTATTTTACTGATCCAGGAAATGGAGGAAAGGCAAAGATAACCTTGGTAGTATTTGAACTCGGAATGTAAAGCATTTTGTCCAGCATGCTAACCATTCTGCCAACTTTCTGTCCTCAACAGAATTTATAATAATAAACTCAATAAACATCACACACGTTGCTATGTAACACTCAAATATCTCCCTAAACATTGAGATGAACAGCTGCAGAGCTCCATTGCATCATCCTTTAGAATAAACTTCTAGTGTTTCTACTTCAAATCAAAAAGATTTTGAACTATATGTCTCTTATTGCTCATATATGTACATATACGAAGGGAAATAACCCTGAAATCCGGATCCGTTCGTGCTGCAGATCGTGGTGAGAGGGATAACTTCCCTTGGCAAACAGGACACAGTCGTGTGTCGATAAGCCAGCTGGAGGAGATGTCCTCCTGGGGCTAAAAGCAACAGTAACATCCACCCCTAGGGGTCAGCCACACTTAAGTGGCAATATACTACACTTTATCGTGCAGTTACTGTTAATACTTCATTTAGAGAATTAACATTGCTTGTTTTCACCTTTTCGATATCAGTGAAGAATTTCACTGGAAAAGAAGATATAAGATTGCCAGGTTTTTGTCTCTCTCACCAAGGTCAGCAGCTATCGAACGCCGACGAAGGGAAATAACCCTGAAATCCGGATCCGTTCGTGCTGCAGATCGTGGTGAGAGGGATAACTTCCCTTGGCAAACAGGACACAGTCGTGTGTCGATAAGCCAGCTGGAGGAGATGTCCTCCTGGGGCTAAAAGCAACAGTAACATCCACCCCTAGGGGTCAGCCACACTTAAGTGGCAATATACTACACTTTATTGTGCAGTTACTGTTAATACTTCATTTAGAGAATTAACATTGCTTATATATATATATATATATATATATATATATATATATATATATATATATATATAATCAAAATAAGCAACAAGGATATCCAGAGGTAATGCAGTACGATCATTTCATGCAACTCCATTTAATTGAACAATACAATCAATACATCAGTTTAAAATGCAGAGCAATCCTCAGCTGCACAAAGACATAGAATTTAATTAAATTAAAAGAGATGGACACATTAGCATAATTTTACCTAAAATCTCCAAGAAGTTAAAATATATTTCTTTAGCTGACAGTTAGGTTTCTTGCTTATATGATCGTTCATCATGATGGCATCTAAATAATGATGTAAATATAAAATTTAGCTATATTTTTAGTTTCAGCAGAATAATTCTAGCTAGATTCTGTGGTAAAAGAGTGCAAGCTTCCTTTTCATTGATCTATGAAAGCACGTGTGCATGTATGTATGCATGCATTTATCTCTTGTTGATATCATCATCATCATACCTCTGCTGTCCATGGTGGCATGGGTTGGATGGTTTGACCAGAGCTAGCGAGTTGGAGAGCTGCACCAAGCTCCAGTCTGATTTGGCATGGTTTCTATGGCTGGATGCCATTCCTAATGCCAACTATTTTACAGAGTGTGCTGGGTGCTTATACATGGCACTGCCACAAGTGTTTTACACCACCAGAAAGATCGGTCCTAACACTTCTGATGCAGAGTACGGGTCTTCTTGAGTACAGCCAGGTGTCAGGTATCTCGCTCCTTTGTCATTTCACCTGAAAGGTTCAGCTTCCTGAGGTTGTTCTTCAGTACTTCATCCCATGTCTTCCACTTCAAGAGATTGGCACTTCTTTATGGAGCTGTCGGTATCCATCTGCATCACATGAACACATATGTGTGTGTGTGTGTGTGTGTGTGTGTGTGTGTATCAGCAAGAGAACTCCTAAAGGGGATATTTAAAAATGAAGTCCCTGAATATATACTGAGATGTGAACACTCTCTTGTCACAGTTGCCATAAAAATGTGCAGTGATCCGGTGACTGGTCTATTGAAAAACTCTAACTAAGTATGCTATTTTTTTCACAAATTGTGATATCTAAATATAAAAAGTACGTGTGATTCTTTGACCACGATCATCATTATCTTCTGAAGTCATCTTTGACTGAAGCTTGATAGCATCATTGTTATCAATTGTATTATTCTTCTGCTATCATCAGTGGTGAAGTGGCTCTATTTTCCTAGTGATCAGTAGATTACTCTACATAGCGTCACTGACAGCCATTTAGTGAGAGTGGTGTCAAGTATCATATTCTTTCATCAATAAATAGCACGATAATGTCTAAGTAGTTTCTCTTTCTATTTTGTTTGATATTTGTGAGATGCTTCATGTAATAATGTAAATAAATGCAAGCAGTTATCTTTATGAAAAACACTCTGCGTCTAAACACATTTACTCCTCTCTTATTGTTTATTGCACTGAGATTTTTTTTTGTTTTTTCTATACTTGCATATGTTGTTCTCCCCTTCTTTCTTTCTCTCTCTCTCTCTCTCTCTCTCAAAGTATGTATGTATATTATATATATGTGTGTGTGTATATATATATATATATATATATATATATAATATACATATACATACACATACATATATGTATGGATATACATATATATATATATATATATATATATATGTATACACACACATATATATGCATGCATGCATGTATACATATCTATGTGTTTGTGTATCCATTATTAACAAGCATTGATGTATATCATATACTTTCTGTTTGTTTGCTTTTTGTTTTTCCTTTATCATGTTTATAATATGATATTCTAAATAAACACAACACAGTGTTCTGTGCTGCTGCACTTATAATAAATATAATAAATGTTGTACCTCACAAATTACACAACACTGACATAATGTTATATAACACAGGTAATATAATGGCAAAGATATCAAACTTCACTTGTAGCACAGATGTTGTTAAGGTGTGAATTTCACGTAATTACATTTAACTTGCTTGTAATGAAACTGTGCGTCTCTTTAAGAAATTATATTGATATTAATATATTATTTTATCATCTTGATTACACTATCAAGAATGGCATGGAATTCAATGCAGTGAACATTCATTCTGTAAAAATCTAGCAGTAAGCTCTATGTAAGAGTGATGTCAGACTCTCTATAAGACAGGTGGTCTGTTCTTTTACATGCACACTCAGCTAATGTGTAATGTGGGGCAGACTTAGCACTTAGCCATATATTGATTGTAGAACCAATATAAAACTTGAATAATTCTTTCCATAGCAGCAACACTTATCTCTTGTGAAAATGACAAACAAATATTTGGTTATGAAACGTGCACCCCATTCTCTATAAGACTTGTGTGGTATGAAACAAATGTCACCATTTCATGCCTGCTTTTCCATTCTTTCATGAGTTGGACAGGTCTTTTCCAACACAAAATCTTACCATTTGTTGTGTTCTCTTAGCATCTCCATTGCTAGGTTCACCTTCCTGAGATCAGCTTTTACTACTTCTGTCCATGGATTCCTTAGTCTTTCATCATTTCCTTTTACTTAGATCTCCTGGTGCTTTATTACTGTTCTATTATCCATCCATAGGCACCATATGTCTGTACCAGTGCAGTCATCTCTCTTACTGCATCTCATTCCTTTTTTGTCAAATTTAGTTCTCACCTCAGCATTTAATGTAAATTTAATCTAAATTTAAAAGCTAAATTTATGTTTGTAGAACCCTTATTCCGTGGTGGAGTTAGAGATTGGGTCTCCACTCCAAGCCATGGGCCAGGCTAGAAAGTTAAGATTTTTAAATTCAATGACTAAGACCTCAGCCTTTGTAGTTAGATCTTTTCTGTTCAGGTAAGTATAAACACATCCTTAGATGCAAGATGAATACAGAAAAACAAAATCATAAATAGGATGATTCAGATATACCTTTAGCCTTTAGATGCTGTGATGCATGAAACTTTGCTGAGGTTAACTTTGCCTTTCATCCTTTCAGGGTCGATAAATTAAGTACCAGTTGCATACTGGCGTCGATCTACTTGACTGTTCTCTCGGGCCTTGTGCCTAGAGTAGAAAAGAATATCTATTTATGCATAACACAACATAAATCACAAGAACAGAAGTAATATTATATATTCATTTCAAATTTTTGCACAAGGTCAGCAGTTTTGGAGGAGGCTGTAAGCAAATTACATTGACCCCAGTATTCAACTGGTACTTATTTTATCGACCCTGAAAAGATGAAAAGCAAACTTGACCTTGGTAGAATTTGAACTCAGACCATAAATCCAGACATAATCGCTGTGTATATGTGTGTGTACATGTGTATTTCACATAGATAGTAGCTATAGCCCCAACTAATTTGAAATTATTTGTGGAGCATACTCAGTGAATAAATGTTTACACTAGATGAATTAAGATATGCCTTGGATGGGTCATGTGAGTGTAGTTTCAACACACACATACACACATATTGTATATTTCGGCTAAGAAGATATATGTCTTAAAATTTGCTTCAAATTTCAGGTGGTGATCTGACAGAATCGTTAGCATTCTGGGCGAAATGCTTAGCACCATTTCGTCCATCTTTACATTCCGAGTCTGCTATGATCGACTTTACCTTTCATGGTTGATAAAGTAAACCCCAGTTGAATACAGGGATTGATGTAATTGACTTACCCCTACCCCAAAATTGCTGGTTTTGTGCCAAGATTTGAAGTCAATATTAGCTTCAAATTTTTGGCACAAGGTCAGCAATTTTGAGGGTAGGGGTTGAGCCAATGACATTGACCCCAGAATTCAGCTGGTACTTACTTTATCAACCATGAAAGAATGAAAGGCAGAAAGATATATCTTAATATTAAAAGGGGAAAATATGCTGACATATGCAATTAAATGTCATAATGTTTCTGAATATATCTCAGTAAATTGTCTGAAAAAACAATAAACTGTGTGATGTGAACTCTTTTTTTTTCAATCAACAATAATATAAATAACAATATTACCAATAACTGCAATAAAAAAATAAATTATTTAAATCGGAAATCAAACTTGCCTGACATAACATAATCATTTATTTTCTTCCCCAGTTTAACAAATACCTTTTGGAACTGTCAATAACACACAAAGAGTACAGAATAATTTTGAATAATCTGAAAGAGTATATAACACAACAGCAGCACTGTTCTCATTATTGGTCATTTACTTGAATAACCCTCTGAATCTTTTTACTCTGTTTATTTAGAGAAAATTTATTCCACTTTAAAGAGATGCTGGTGATAATATTAGAACTTCGTTTAAAACCATTCTGATAATGTTTCAATTTGAGGAAGTTTGGCAAAATCGAATAAAACATGAAGGATGTTTAAAATAAAACTTTAACATTACCAAGTTTCAATTGAGGGAATGACCCAACTAAAACTGATATGATCAACATCCAATTAAGGTAGGAAAACACACTATCTTGCTCTTCGATTGCAGTAAAAATGAGAGACAAAAAAAGGAAAACATATTTACAAGGGAAAAGTGAAAAGAGAGGGAAGAAAAGCAGAAGCATATTCATCTATTTCATTGGAAAACATTTCTTCTGACACTGTTCTGCTTTTGGTGCAAATTTCACTGCTTCTAGAGGCATCCATTGAATAAATAGAAGCAAAATGTCCATAATAGAGGAAATAATGGAACTTTAATCAGTCTGATGTATGTGATGAATGAACGTGACTTGACTGGGGTTTTCTGTGCAAATACTGCAAATCATCAAAAGCTGTTTTATTTGTATTTGGGGGAAATCAGTGAGAGAAAAAAAGCAATTTGGCTGGAATGGTAACCTTCCTGGTATATGTATTAAACCAGTAATCCAAAGACAGTGTAAGTATTTGAACTGCTAACATGTAAAGTAGAAATCAAACTAGTATGATGCTGATAAGATGTGAAATGTCTGAACAGAATATTCCAGGGTGATATCTGGAATTGTAGAACTTTGGTGAAATTATCTTATATTGTTGGAAATACAATAAGTTATTGAACATTACCAAGTAGAAATTGAATTACTAGTTGTTCGTAAAGAGTTGTCAACATATGAAAGGCTGAAGCACTTGAAGCTTGAGCAGGGTTCTTCTCTGAAGACCTTCTGCCTTGCAACTCTCTTGAGAAATATTTACCTCCGAATAAGAAGAAATAGAATCACTAATTGATAGTAAGGAGTTGTCAAGATATGAAAGGTCTAACCTCAATATTCCAAAGTGGTGTTTGGGATTATTTTTAAAATCGCAATAATTTATAAAATATGACCAAGTAGATAATAAGTTGTTAAATATTGTGTGATGGTATTGGATTAATGTGGGAAGTAGTGTGGATGGTAGAGCCAAGAGTAGAGTCACATCAGAAGCTGATTAGTAAAGAAGTGATAATGAGGGAAGCATGATAATATAATTAGTGTAATGGATGATGAGATAGAGAAGCAAAAGTATCTAACAAGGAGTTTAATTAAATTAACATCTGAATTCCAATTAAAATAATTATATAGATGTAAGACAAGGTAATTGACTATCAAGTATCAGGTTAGCATTTCATTAGAAGTAAAAACTGAAGAAATGAATCTTCGGCTTTTATGCACAATTTCACAATGTATTTAATGGCTTCCTCCTTTGTGATTACTTTAACCCTAGAAGTCTGAAAATATGGCCTATATATACATCTACCACATATAAATGTTCAAGATTATGTTACATGAACACATATTATTTTTCTCCTCTGGTAACAGACAACTGAAAAAATAAATAAAACTACACACACACATACACTCACATTCACATATATGTCATCATCATCATCATCATGCGTCCGCTTTCCATGCTGGCATGGGTTGGACGATTTGACTGAGGACTAGCAAACCAGATGGCTGCACCAGGCTCCAATCTAATCTGGCAAAGTTTCTACAGCTGGATGCCCTTTCTAATGCCAACCACTCTGAGAGTGTAGTGGGTGCTTTTATGTGCCACCGGCACGAGGGCCAGTCAGGCAGTACTGACAACAGCCATGCTCAAATGGTGCTTTTTATGTGCCACCAGTATGGAAGCCAGACAGCTGCTCTGGCAGTGATCCTGCTAGGATGGTGCTCTTAGCACTCCACTTGTATGGGTGCCAGTCATCGAATTTGTTTCAATTTCGATTTCACTTGCCTCAACAGGTCTTCGCAAGCAGAGTTTAGTTTCCAAAGAAGGAAAGGTGCGCATAAGTTGGCTGGCTACACCCCTCGCAGAGGCCATGGGTTATGGTCTCACTTGGCTTGCTGGGTCTTCTCATGCACAGCATATTTCCAAAGGTCTCAGTCACTAGTCATTGCCTCGGTGAGGCCTAATGTTTGAAGGTCGTGCTTCACCACCTTATACCAGGTTTTCCTGGGTCTACCTCTTCCACAGGTTCCCTCAACCGCTAAGGTGTGGCACTTTTTCACACAGCTATCCTCATCCATTCTTGCCAAATGACCATACCAGCGCAGTTGTCTCTGTTGCACACCACATATAATGCTTCTTAGGTCCAACTTTTCTCTCAAGGTACTTACACTCTGTCTAGTATGCACACTGACATTACACATCCATCAGAGCATTCTGGCTTCATTCCTTGTGAGCTTGCCATGAATAATTTGTACCAGATTTTTGCAGAGTTTCGAATTTTTTAAACATTTTTTTGCAAGTGTCTGATAATGCAGACATAGACCTGCCCAAGTGCATCTACAAATTAGCATTGATTTTTTTTTTCCACCGTTGTTACAATCATCTGAAATTATGTTCTTCCCTACCCAGCTTATTCCCCAGGCCTTTCTCCTACCGACTATCACTTTTTCAAGCACCTTGATGGTTTCCTGTGAGAGAAGAAGTTTAAAAATCAAACCGATGTTGAAAGATTTTTAAAAATCAAACCAATGTTGAAGATATTTGTTTTACCGGAATAAACAAACTTGTATTGGTTGTGATGATACTTACTTTGATGAAATTTCTGCATTGTTGGAATACATTGTGATGAATTTCATGTTTCAAAACGTTGCTTACTTGTTACTCTGCCTGATATTTCTTTCTCTCTTGAACCACTTTTCGTCTTTCACAATCTTTTCCTTTTCTTGTATATTTTTACTTCTGATTCAGGACTAGCGTCCAAAATATTAAGGTTATTTTCCTTCCCTTTTAAGTATTAAACTTTTGTGGAATATATTTAAAACATGACCGTCCCATTGTCTTTTTTCTTTTGGATTCCATTGCTCATGGTGTGTATGTATGTGTATATATACACACACATGCACAATGCACATATATATATATATATATATATATATATATATATATATATATATGTATGTATATATACAGAGAGAGAGAGAGAGATAAAGATACATGTGGCTGGTCTATGTGGGTCACTGGATTTCATGTCCATAAAGTGTTTAGCTTTACAGCATTTCTTCAGGCTCTTAACCTGTCAGCCTATGGCCTCTCTACCAAGTCTATCTATATACTTTACTGTTCTTTTGGGGATTGACGATATATGTATATATATATATATATATATATATATATATATACACACACACATATGTACTTATGTATTCTATATGTATATATCTGTTGTGAGTATGAGTGTGGATGTGCCTGTGTATGTTTATATATATATATATATATATATATATATATATATATATATATATATGAGTGTGTGTGTGTGTGTGTGTGTGTGTGTGTGTGTGTGTGTGTGTGTATACATAGAGAGAGAGAGATAAATGTACATGGCAAAATGTATGCATACATTTGTGAATAATCAGTAAATGTATATGCTAATGTCAGTCTGCATGATGAAATGTATTTAATATAGCTAAAAGCAGAAATTTCTCTAAACAGCCATTGGTTAAATATTCTTGAAGCAACAATCCTTTGAGCAAGGAAAGTTACACAATAAAAAAAAAAATAAAATAAGAAAAATTGGTAGATCTATTGCATCAAGATTTTGTCCTCATTTATAAATGCCTATTGTAGAAAACCATCTTGTAACCTAAATGGAATCAAATAAAGCTAATTAGATGGTTATGATATAATAGAAAAATTATGGTAACAGTCTGTATTTTGCCAGTAGCAAGATATTTCAATTATTCTCTAATCTCTCCCAAAGCAACGTTTATTAATCACTATATTTCACATCTAATGCATCAGGAAAAAAAAAAAATGTTGCATTTACACTCTTTACTTCCAAAGAAATACTCAGTCATTCAATATAATTCTTCGAAGATTTAATATTTAAATATTCCCTTTCAGCATGGAGAGCTTTGTCTCTTCCTCTACCCCCTCCCTCTTCCTATATGTGTGTGTATACAATATATATGTATGTACATATAGTTATATATATATATATATATATATATATATATATATATATATATATATATATACACACACACACAGGGTATGATGGATAGATTGTTGCCATTTAAAATGTTTATTTCGTTCATGCACATTGTTTTTAATTTTGTTGACTACACAGTATAGTAGGGTCAGTTGGGCACCACCTGTGAGAAAGACAGCACCATGATGCAATTCATTCTGCCAAAAATTTGGAAACGACATGCTGCATTGTTTGGCATTTGTGCCAGCAGCTCCAATACGGACATTTCAGAGTTTTGGGGTATCATTCTGAGGTCAGTGCAGAGGATTTGGAAAGAGTCTAATGGTGATTATGAAGGTACGTCAGCTTGGAAAATTCACTTTGATTGTTCTGATAAGAAAAGAACTCTTGAATTTGTTGGTAAGATCCAGGCCATGATTGACAACAATCCCTCCAAGTCAAACAAGTTCATCACTTGTGACATGGGAGTGTCTGAGTATCTTACGAGGCAGGTAGTGCATGAAGGCATTCAGTATTCCTCATACAAGATGAGAAAGGGCCAGTTTTTATCCGAAGCCATCAAGGACAAGAGGAAAGACCGCCCTACAAAGCTTTTGAACAAACTAAAGCAATCTCTCAATCCGAATATGATTTGATTTTTCTCAGATGAGAAAAATTTCTGCCAAGTGAGTTGGTGAACGCACAGAACAACCATTGGATTGTCATATCCCCAAAACATGTACTGAGAGTGATAAAAATCAAATGTCCGGTCAACATCTTGGTTTTTGAAGTGATCACGAGTGATGGCGATGTTATGCTTCCATTCATCTTCTCATATGGTTTCAGACTCAACACAGGGGTCTACATCAAATGCCTGGAAGAGGTAGTGCTGCCCTGGGTCAAGAGAGTGGCTGCTAGAAGACCCTATGTCTGGCAACAGGACTCTGCACTATGCCACACAAGTAGAACCCAGTCATGGCTGTCAGACAATTTCTGCAACCACATCACCCCTATCATCTGGCCACCTAACTCCTCAGACTGTAACCCCCTTGATTATTATGTGTGGGGTGCAGTTGAGCGAGAGACCAAGAAAACTCCTAGTAATACAAAAGGTGAACTGAAGGCAAGGATTACGGCAGCATTCAACTTAAACAAGGAGACCATTCAAAAGAGTTGCATTGATTCCAAAATCGTCTGGAGGCCATGGTTGAAGCTAATGGCAATTTTATTGAATTAATTTACTTTTTAATATTTCAAGTTGTTTTTGTGTAAGTTTGGTAAATATATCTGTTAAAATGAGATGACAGTGTTATTTTCATTTTTACATAATTTACATGACAATTTATTTAATGCACCCTATATATATATATATATATATATATATATATATATATATATATATATATATATGTACACATACACAAACACTCATATATATATATATGTATATGAACATGATGAGAGAGTGTGAGAGGTTTATTTGATCCTGTTTACTAGGAACTCAAGTACCATCAACATTACAGGTGTTTTGTAATGAATAAACCATTTTAAAGATGGCTTCTCCTTTGTGTTGAAATCTATATGGTCATCTACTTTCGAAGAGAGCAGTTTCTTTCCAATTGATGTGATATTTTCATTGATCGATTAAATGGAGCCACTTGAAATGGCTGTAATGTATTGATACCTGGACATCCTTGTTACTAATTTACATTCTGTTCACCTATCTTGGAGCTCTTTGGACTATACTGAACTGGCTTGCTGCCTCAATTTACGTACCTACTTCAACTGTATTTTAATGATGTGAGTGAATGTATGTGTGAATGTGTATGTGTGTTTGTATAAGTGAGAGAGAGATGAAACTACATGGGCATAAACAAAAAAAAGTATAAGAAAGTATATGGCCAGACATGTTTGCATGCTAGATTTGAAATGATAGTCACTGTTTATATGACAGTGTGGATGCCCAAACTGTGGAATATGCCCCAATCTTCTTGAAGGCTCAGATTTCCTTTCCCTTTGAGAACCTCTGTTTTGGTAGGATTTGATCTTTTATCCTTTGGTTTACATTATACAATAAATAATTAATTCTACCATGAAAAATCCTCCAAAAGAAGTGAACTATCAAGTGGAAGGTACACGAAGATCACATGTCATGCGAATGAGAGAAAATGCCATATATAAATGTATTTGTGTGTGTGTATATGTATATATATGTTTATATTTCTGAATATATATATATAGATTTACATACATATATATGTATATATACATATACATACATACATATACATATATATATATATCTGTATATATATATATATATATATATATATATATATATATATATATATATATATATATATATATATATATATATATATATATATATATATATATATATATATATACACATACATACATATATATGTATGTGTATATATATATGAGTCAAGCCTAATTGTGTTTATCTGCATCTCTCTCTCTATATATATATAGTAACGTTTGTTATTAATAGTTACGTGCTTACCACACCTCAGCTCTCTATGTTCTCCTATGTATTGTTTTGTTTTTGTTGTTCTTTTTCCCTTCAAGCAAATAAAGAAATAACTACTATCATGATTAATAATAGTATTATCATTACTACTATTCTCATAGTCATATGATTGTGTGCTTTTACAGTGAAAGTGAATGCAGCTCCTTGTGCCTTGGGTACATGCTGTGTTTGGTTTTGTTTTTCTATTGTATTAAGTGTACTCTATATAATATATGTACGCTATCTAATACTATTATTTCTGTACATTGTCTATGTTCCTAAGTCCTGATGTTTTACTTTTATTTTTGTATGCAATGCTTGAAAATCGTTCTCAAGATATTTATTATTATTGTTGTTATTATTATTATTATTATTATTATTATTATCATTATTATTATTATTATTATTGTTGTTATTATTGTTGCTGTTGTTATTATTGAGATTAGTTCTGTTTTTCAATCCTCACATGTCTCCATTTCCAGGTATATTTCTTTCGGAGATATATTGTTTTGTCTTCAACTTAATAAGTTGTTTGGAAGACTTGTATTTTTCCCCCCTTGTTCCTTCTTGCTGAACTTTGACAATAATGTCTAAGAAATTAGTCTGAGACTTTTTATAGCATTTGTTCATACTATCCTTTTGCAGAGTTCTTATTAACTCTAACTGAGCAACCTTATGGTGAAAGGTAGTCAAGCCATGACAATCCTGCTTATTTTTCTAGCAGTTTGCATCCAGAATCAGATTATCCAATATGCCCTTACATTTTTAAGACTGAAGGTTATGGTATACAGGAGATTTGTTTTGGTTTTTTTTTCTTACAGGTTGTCTAACTATATTGAGACCCCCTCTCCCACCTCATTGGTTCATCTTTTGACAATACTCTTGAACAGTAAAAATCATGTCATGGCATTTTATAAATTATTTTGGTGGAAACTAAATGATAATTAGAATCAAATATGGATGATTCTTTCTTCTCAGCCTCTACATATATGGCAGTTTATAAGTTTTGCTCCTGTTCCACTTGAGAGATTATAGTGCTGTGCAATTATCAAAAACCCTTCTGTCTCACTTTCAAATCTTGGGCATCTCAGGCCTTAGCATTTACTTTCTTTATTTACTCATCTCTGGTTTGGTCACTCTTGCAGAGAATTTGTTAGACTGTAACTTTACTAGATTGTCATTTTCTATTCACATAATTTAATTTAATTCTTTTCATTTTTACTCATATTGTAACCATTTTTAGAAATTTTACAATGATTTATTATTCCAGAAAGACTCGTACCATATTAGAGACAAACAGAATCTTTCTTTGATGTAGCACATTGTTCTTGAAAACCTGGTCATTTAGTTTCTTGGTTTTTCTTCATAATTTCTTTAACTTCTGTTTTAGAAACTTTACATTAGTGCTACTGTATTCATAGCTAATGTTTCAAGAATACACAATTGTGGAACTCTGCTTCCAGAAGCTTCATGGTAATTACGATTAACCCATGGCATTCTCCTTTCTTCTCATATTTTCAATTATGGTTTTGTTGATCATCCATAAGAGCCTTAACACTATCCTTCTCTTCTGATGGTATGTTGTTCCTCTGAGGTGAACATTTATCTTTTGTGATAACATTTCTGTTAAGGCATTGTATACAATAGGTAGCAGGTTAGAGGTTGTAGTTTTGTGGCATTGATGTTTATTTTGTGGATTAAGACAGTGGTTTTCTCACTGAAACATTAAGATATTGTTTCAAGCCCCGAGAGGAAATCATTGAATAGCTTTGCATTTTTGTGGGCTTATGTTAAATTTGTAGCCAGAAATTTGACACTTTATCAATTCTGAGTGTTTTCCAGTTATTTGTATTTTGTAGTAGCTGTGTTAATTCTTCATTAGAATTTCTTCCCTGGAATTTTTTGCTCTTATTCTTGTTGCTTTTAACATTTTCACCTTTGGCAATCCATCTGCTGTTTATACATCTTCCCCCACAAAAATCTGTTACTTTTCTTCTTAATGGTGTTGCATTGATTTTTTTCTTTTTTACTTTGTTCTTTGTATAATCAACAAAATGTTTTAGTTCAAAGAAATGTTATCGCTTTTCATAACGACAAATTCTTTGCGATGTAGCAAGGATCTTTTGTCTTAGGCATTCTTTGATTCGGGGCTCTTCTTTCTTGTTATGTTTTGGTGGTATATATCTCCTTTTTATTTTCTAGTTTTTGTTTTAGCTGTTGATATCATTAAAGATTGAGATGTTATATTTTACTTCATGTTTTTATCTCAAGTTTGTTTTCCTTGTTTTGTGTTAGATTTTCGATGTTCTTATATGCAAAGCTTTGAAGAGTCATCCTCATTCCTTGGTGCCTACTGTAGCTGATGCAATGAGTTAAAGATTTCTCCATGTGATATCGATATTGGTGCTTCTTTCCACGATGTCTGTGATTGATCAGTTTGTGTTTTTTGTTATTCTTAATGATATTTTATTTACAAGTTTTTTTCTTTCATTGGTCCATAAAAGTTTTTCTATTGATTTTTTCTTTTTTAACTATTTACACCTGTAGATTCAAAATTACCAGCTATATTTTTTCTACCTTTAACTCACTCTTACATTCCCATATATTCATATGTCCCTCGATGGTTAATTCTAGTTTAACATCTTTTAGTCAAATGTTTTGCAAGTCTGCTGAGATTTGATTTTGTTGTGTATTTTCTAATTACTTGTTTTAATCTTTTTTTTTTATGGTGCTTTGGTTTCAGGTTCTTAATGTTTACAATTTTAATGATTTATTGATTTTTTTATATATTTCTATAGTTGTTTTTAGCTTTTTGTATTTGTATTATGTATTTTTTTTCTATTAAAGTGTGTCCATTTATTTGTTTGTTTATCTCACTTATGTTTTGTCCATGCCAGTATGGGTTAGATGAATATATCATTGATGTATTGTTTCACATCTAGATGCTCTTTCAGTTATCTAACCGTTCCTTCCAAAAAACTGGTCTCTTATTCCACATCTTCAAAGGTGTGAAGTAAACTTGTTGACAAGAGAAATAGCAACCTCTGTGCATTTTCTTTTCACACTTGTGAGTTGTTGCATGTGTACCATTTTTATACTGTTCTCACCTACAACATCTCAGTTCTCTCAAATATATTGTCTTGCAATCTAGAACCCCTCACACTGTAGAACATTGGCAAACTTCTTCCTCTTCTTTCCTTGCAAGGTAAACCTGTTGCTTAGCTTCTTTGCTATTTACCTGATATAATTCTCTGCCATCGTCATGTTTGCAGTCTTTCCAAGTGTGTTTCTTCACCCTCATGGCCCTGTCTACTTTACTGCTCTGACTACCATGTTACTCTCAGTCTGGCTAAAACTTTGTGCCAGCCACAGATTTGCTGCCTGGTTATCATGAGGTTATCTCATAGGAACTTTCACTTGTCCTCCACACTGTATGTCTCCATCTCCTCTTCTTTTCCTCAACTTCTACTTGTACTTCCCTAAGGTAATTAATCTTTGTTCTTCATTCTAAATCTCTGTGAGTCAGTCCATTTGTCGTCCAAATGGTATTAATAAAATAAGTAGCAGCAATAGTCCAGATCTATTTAATTGATTACACTTCACCCTGGACATGTCTAAAGTAAAAATCAATATATTAGAAGAATAATTAGAGGGACAATTTATATGGTTTTTAATTTATATGAATGCCTAATGCTTCCTCATCTGTTGTCATGATTGTAAATTGTTTTGACACGGCTGATGTATATCAGATTTGGTTGAATTCTCTTTGCTGATACTCTTGTCTAAGTTGACAGAGAACATACAGGCTAATTACACAATATTCACAATTTATTGACCACTTGTTGAGTTAGTACAAATTCTGTATTTAGCCAGTTGTTGAATTTATTTAAATTGTGCATTTCTCAAGTTATGACTCTCCATTGCTTCAACCATGTAAGTGTTAAGAAGTTTCTCCTTTTGTCTGATTCTAAACAGGAACCATAACTCACCGAAACTAAACAATCTGAAGCATCAGTTAGCTTTCTTGCTATCTCAGACACACACATAGCCTCATATCAGTTTCAAATTTTGCCACAAGGCCAGCAATTTCAGGGAAGGAGGTAAGTCAAGTAAATTGACCCCAATGCATAACTGGTATTTTATTGACTCTGAAAGGGTGAAAGGCAAAATTGATGCTAGCGGCATTTTGAACTCAGAAAGTAAGGTCAGAAGAAATGCCATAAAGCATTTTGTCTGGTGTGGTGATGATTCTTCGAGTCTGCTGCTTTAGAATTAATTCTAATACCAACACATAAATAATGGTTTCTAATGTAGGTGAAAGCCACTTTTCACAGGTTGGCAGCATCTCAGTTCTATATGTCCCAGAACTTTGTTTTATTGGCTCCAAAAGGACAAAGGGAAATATTTACTCGGATGGGATTTGAAATCAGATCATAAAAAAACCAAGTCAAAATCTGCAAAGTGTTTCTCCGATGCTCTAGCAATTCTGCCAATCCACACCAACCTTGAACATTAATAAATAATGGAAGAGGTAGGCCCAGGAAGACCTGGGATGAGGTGGTGAGGCACGACCTTCGAACATTGGGCCTCACCGAGGCGATGACTTCTGACCGAGACCTTTGGAAATATGCTGTGCGTGAGAAGACTCTGCAACCCTATAGAGAAAGAATGTGTTACTTGGACATCTTTGCTCATGGAAGCTCTCACAATTATGTAATCAATGAGGCGATAATGGCTTGATTGGGGATGCTTCCAAGTAGTTTTCTGGTGGTTAGAAAGTCAGATCTGCTGGACCAAAGCACATAACCTTTCTCTCCATATATATATATTGTAAATCTCAAAACTTTAATTTTGGAAGAATGCTTTTCTTTATTCATACTGCACTGATTAACTGATTGAGTAATGTTTAATCCTGTTTTTCATTAATACTTCAAAAATCTAACATAATTACCACAATCATTTTTAAGTGTTTCTTGCTCTACATATACCACAATATCTACCACATTTGTGTGACAACAATTCAGTCTTCAGCATATATCTTCTGATGTCTTTCTAATCTAGACATCTTATCTGCTATATACTTCAGTGAATGCTTTTAATGTCCAGCTGTTTCCCTTAATAATTTCAGAGAATTATTTAGAAAAGTATGAGATTCTTTTTTTCTTTGATTTGCTGAGAGAAATATGGAAATAAGACTTACATAGCAACATAATACTGTTAACCAATTTTTACAATTACACAATACCTTACTCAGTATCCATATTTCCGCTTCCATCTCTCTCCCGTTATTCTCATCCTTTAATACTTCCATTATAAACCCTTATTCTATTGAAAACTTTATAATTCAGTTTCTCTTTCAATCTTCTCTTATTACTATCATTGCTTCCCAGCCTCGTTTTATGATTTCATTCTTTTCATATCGACCATTCCTATTATTTTACCTTTTTCTATTGGTTTTCTTTGTCATCGGAAGTATGTTATATTCTTAACATACAGAATCTGTTGTGGAATTACCTTTGAAAACTGCTTGGTTCTCTTTAATTTCAATCTTCTTGGTCAATATGGTGCTGCCAGAGAAATCCCTGTTTCTCTGAACCTTTCATATCATAATACTATCTTAGCAAACCATACTTCTAATATACTTTTATATTTTCCTTTCCTGGAAACTTCTCTCTTCATCTAGGAAAGGAAAAATCCTTAGCTGCCTTTGTTGTTGTTTAACCCTGATTGGCTCTGATCAAGCAGACTTGTATTCAAAGAAGTTCCAGCCACGAACACCCTGACTCTTTTCAGGTATAATGTATGTAGGAGTACAATGTGCCACCCATTCTTTTCTTTTCAAATCTTCTTGAGTTAGCATGATGTGATATGAGGGAGATTTGGCTGTTAGTTTAAGCAATTTAATCAACCATGTTAAGGCTCTTTTATAGCCATATGGTAACTGGGTAAAATAAATACAGATAGTGTCACAATAGTCGATATTCTAAGAGCAATATTGATCACTAATCACTGGGCAGTTCATTCAAAATTACTTCATGCTGTTGTGCACAACAGAAAAAACTTCTTTACTGTCACATTCAGGTTGTAGAGAGAAAAAATGGTCAATAGACCCATACTCTTATATGGGCCAATAAACATATTTGGCCAACTTTAGTTTCGGTGTTACTAGTTTGAATTAAAAGTGTTTATAAATGCTCATGAAATCCTTACTGATTCCAGAGACAGGATCGATTTTTGGTCAATCAGGTCATATGACTTGTCTTGTGTGATTGCAAACTCAGTCAAATTCCTTTGTTTATCAAATGTCATCCTTTGACATGCAAAGCTTGTTTAATTAGGTATTTGCACACCTTTATGTCACACAAAAATGCTGAGGGTCACAGAAGATTTCTAGACAAATAAACCATTTTGAACATTTCTATTCATAAGACAGCTAACCAGGAATTTGAAGAGCCAAGTAATATCATCATCATCACCAAAATCATCACCACAGCCACCACCACCAGCAGTGGCAGCAGCACCACCACCATCCTCACTCCAGCTCCCATCATTGTCGTTGTCATCATCATCAGTATCATTGTCATCATAATTGTCATCAACATTATCACTTTGTGGACTCCTTGGAACTTTCCAGGAAGTAATTCCTCCTCCACCTCGGAACTTTCCAAGAAGTAATTCCTTAGAACTTTCCAGGAATATATTACCACTCCTCGGAACTTTCCAGAAAGTAATTCTTCCCCATCTCGGAACTTTCTAGGAAGTAATTCATGCCTCCTCCTCAGAATTCTCCAGGAAGTAATTCGCAGCCCTCATCGGAACTATACAGGATGTGACTCCTCCCCTCCTCAGAACTTTCCATGAAGTAATTCGCTGCCTTCTCGGAAGTATCCAGGAAGTAGCTAATCTCCGAAACTTTCCAGAAAGTACCATCCTCGGAACTTTCCAGGCATTAGTTCAACCTCAGAACATTCCAGGATGTCCTCCGAATTTCCCAGGAAGTCCCAACCTCGGAAATTCCTAGGAAATCATCGGAACTTTCCAGTAAGTAGCTCAACCTCGGAACTTTCCATGAAAGTCCTACCCTCAGTACTTTCCAGTAAATACCCGGAACTTTCCAGGAAGTACCACCCTAGGAACTTTCCAGGAAGTAGCTCACCCCGGAACCTTCCAGCAACACCCGCAACTTTCCAGGAAGTCCTGTCCTCGGAACTTCCAGGAAGTCACATCCTCAGAATTTCCCATGAAGACCTCGGAACTTTCCATGAAGAACTTCCCGGGAAGTAGCTCATCCTCGGAAATTTCCAGGAAGTACTATCTTCGGATCTTTCCAGGACGTAAACCATCTCCAGAACTTTCCAGGAAGTCCTCAGAATTTTCCAGCATTAGCTCGTCCTCGGAACTTTCCAGGAATACTCGAAATTTTCCAGGAAATAACTCATCTCCGGAATTTTCCATGAAGTACTATCGTCGGACCTTTCCAGGAAGTACTCGGAATTTCCCCCTAAGTCCCATCCTCAGAACTTCCCAGGGAGTCCTTGGAACTTTCCAGGAAGTACCATCTTCGGAACTTTCCGGGAAGTAGCTCATCTTCGGATCTTTCCAGGAAGTAACCCATCTCTCAAGAAGCACCACTTTTAGTCGACCTAATCAACCCCAGCACTTATTTGTAAGCCTTGTACTTTTTCAATCAGTCTCTTTTGCCAAATCAATAAGTTATGGGGGACGTAAACACACCAACGTCGGTTGTCGAGCGATGGTAGGGGACAAGCACAGATGCAGAAATACATACATACATGTATATATATATATATATATATATATATATCTGTAATGTGTGTATATATAAATATATATATATATATATATATATATATATATATATATATATATCTGTAATGTGTGTATATATAAATATATATATATATATATATATATATATATATATATCTGTAATGTGTGTATATATAAATATATATATATATATATATATATATATATATATATATATATATATATATATATATATATATATATATATATATATATATATATATACAACAAGCTTCTTTCAGCTTCCGTCTACCAAATCTACTCACAAGATATTCTGATATATCTTTTTTTCTGCAATCATTAACTTACAACTATTCAATGGATGTCCCTAATCTTGGACAGAATGTGAAGGCTATAAATCAATAAACAGCCCTTTATTTCTGACCTGTCCAATAAAAACAAAGTAAACATTTAAAAATAGGGGTATACAACAGCAACTACAAATGGAAACAGTAATAGTTGTGGACAGGATCTGGTGATGCCACATTTAATTCAAGAGTAAACCTACCCCTACTGGATGGATGTGCAACTTAGTGGTAAACAACTAGAGTTATGAATAATAGATATTCTCTTACTTGATATGTTCTTATATCTCACCAAATTAATATAGTTTTCTGAAAAAGAGCAGAGAAGTGATACATGAGCTCTTAAAACAGTTTCTTGACTCTCTTTCTACATAATGTAATGAATGGAGTGTAATAAAGTACAATCCCAAGCAATATAATTGTTTTAAATTACTATCCTGTTTTAAATTTATGTGATGAGAAAATAATTCTTTCTTATTTTAAGAAAAAAATTACAAAAGGGTTACAAATGCTGAAGTTAAAATATACATCGTGGGAAATAGCTGAATCCTGGCATTTATAATAATGTATGGTTGGAGTTTTCTACAAATATAACTTTAGGAATAAACTAAAATGAATGAATAAAAAAAAAATTGCCATGATAAAGAATATGCAGTGAAGAACACCATATTGAAAAATCTAATGGATTTGTTGCAAGTAGAAAATGAGAGAATAATCAAAGGAAGACTGATAGAAATTGTGCACAACAATTTCAGATAGCTTGGTTACTTGCTAAAACCTTTTACTGTTCTGTGTTTTTATTTTTTATTTTTTATTTTTTTTACTAAATAAACTTGAAAGAAGAATTAGTATTCCGATCTCAACAGAATAATGAGCATGAGGATAAGATAAATATAATTACATCTTCTTACTCTAAGTATTTTCATTTAAAATTATTCTTAAATGCATCATACAAATGTTTGATTTAGTAACATACTTAGGCAACAGACTTGTTTTATTATCGGAATATTGGTAAAACAGGAAAAATTCTAAAATAACATTAAAACAAATAATATGTTCCATGCCATATTTGTTTGTGATTGTTAAGAACATTTAAAATTTGAATAAAATGCCAGCTGAAAATTTGAATAGTGATTACCACACTGCCAAAATATTGCTTTAGATTTAATGTAGAATAAAAGAATTATGTTTCTGAAAGAACAGTGTTGAAGGAAGGGGGTTTACATTGCCTGTCCAAGAATTTAAAGAGCAACAAGTGACAACCATTAATTTAAATGAAAAGAGAACAAGACTACACATTATTATATTAAGTGGGGAAATTTATTATAAAAATCAGAACACATCAGAGATATTGTTGGTGAAATAGATAAATAAATAAATAGAGATATTGATAGGTAGATAAATATAGAGAGATAGGTATAGGAACTGATGGAAAAAAGGATGATGAGAAAAAGAACAGGAACTTAGTATAGCAAGAATTGAATCAAAATGAATGAGCAATGGTATGTAAGCTTCTTATAAGAAGCTAAGGAGATGTAATATGGAGAAAACAGGATTAGAATTGCAGAGAGTTGCATTTGTGTGTTGACAGAACCAGAGGAAATAAAGTAAGAACGAGTGATATGAATATGCTGGATGAGAAGTAAGTTGTAATGTATCTAAGCAGAGGGAAGAAGGGAAGAGCAAGGGTTAGGGTTAATGTAGCACTCTGTTATGATGAAAGGTCTGAATGAGGCAAATTAGTCATTACACTGTGTGTTTACTGGAATCAAGATGACAGTGAGATGACACTGAAACAGTGCCGGATAATACTTACTATCGAAGATAGAAACACATAGAAAAGTATTAAATATGGAACATTAGTGAAGTAGCAATTTATCACTGGTGTGCCAAGCGGATTAAAAAGAGGAATGTCTTAAAGTCATTTTCAGCAAGGTTACTAAAATAATTAAAGCAATAAATACAAGTTAAGTTGGAAGTTCATCAGAGATTGTTACTGATATGTTGACAGTATCTGCTATATGGTTATTAAGCTCTTTACTAAATTAATCAGAAGGTACAGCAAAGTACTATCATAAACTACATTAACAGAACACATATTACATTAATATACACACTTGAAATAACAATAATATTTATAATGAATATACAAACATAAAACAGCACTAGCTGTAATAATTTGTCTCAGGGAAACTTCTCTTAACTTTTTGTTACCATTCTTTTGTTGGAATACACTATCTTGTTTCAATTAATTTTGAAAATAATGAAGAATTTATCAAAATAATTTTGTCATTATTATTCTGGTATTTGAAACATAAATGAATATAAGATTTTTGATTGAAAGTTTTAAGTTAGAAATAAAACTGAAAATTCATGTCATAGAACCATGGGTAGCCATAGACAGAACTTAGATGCTGTTATGTTGCCTATAGTTTGTGTGAATATGCTGAGTTCTAATATTACAATTTTCAGTTTTCAAAACAGTTAATGTGCCATGTTGCACAGTTAATAGGTTATCAACAATCATCCAATAGTTGTTATTGTTGTTTAGCTCTATGGTCATCCCTGATGGAGCAAAACCTATGATGAAAGACTTTCCAGCTATGACCCCCTCCCCCCACTGTCTTTTTAAGAGTATGTCTACTTTTCTAGAGATGGCAGGTTATTATTTGAGAAATGTTTGGCAATTGCTTCTAGCAGGCAACCTCATAGAACTTTCTTTATTAACTTATTCAGCCCCCAACCAGAATGGATTGGTATTTTCATTCCATACCAACACAACTAGAGAGATTGTCTTATAGGACTAAGGCCCATTTTCACCTTGTATAATTTTCAATTTAGACAAGTTGCTTTTTTAGGTACCATCACTCTGGATTATGGGATCCTTAACACACTTATTAGTTTCTTTAAAGGCACTTTAATACATATGGTTTGCCTTAGAGAGAATCCAATTTCCTAGAAAGGTTATATTCAATGTAGTTAGAAGAATTCCTTCTTGGTTGGTTGGTAATTAGATTGGAGGAAGAGGGAATCAGTGCTTACCATTTTGTTGCTTCTTCAGTGTAAGGACATTAGTGAGATGGTTTGTTTTACTCAATGGAGAGGATGTGAAAGTATTTGCAGTGACATCAAGACAATCACATATGAAGCAACCAATTGATTGTTCTCAGTTTCAGGTAGAAATGATTAAAGCTTTATTAAGTATTTATTTGTTTCACACAGAATTCACAAGAGTTATTTGATATGAAATTTCTATATTTTCTGTTTATTTGCTCATAATATACACCATTAGGTTCAATCAGTGGTTCTCAGCCATTTTTCTATCCATTTCAATCTGGTGGACCTCCATAGCCATTCGATATTTGAAAACTACTTTTATAGATATTTCTTTCCAAATTCCTATTTTGTTACTCACACATTCACATAGGTTGAGCTTATGTAAAATGTTTGAGAAAGAAACCTAGATGTTTCTTGCAATAAATACATTTAAATCAAAACTTTTTATGGACCCTTAAAATACTACTGCAGATCCCCAATTTGCTATTTTGTTAGTGTGGACCCCCAGAAATCTTATATGGACCCTGCTTGAAAACAACTGTGTTAAATGGTAGAATTTGATGAATGCAGCCATGTTCACCTCTCTTCCAAATACAGGAAAATCTACAAGTGATAGGGACTGATTTTGATCTACAAATTAAATTGTGTTTAAATATGTTGAATCAGTGATTCCTATCAAACAGCTCACACTCAACGATTATCACACGTTTGAGGTGGTCCTCAAAGATTTTATGTTATGTAATGAGAAAAGAAGCAGCTTATTAACATGAAAAGAATTAAGGTCAAATCTAAGATGTTGTGATTCCACTTGTTTCTTCATGTCATAAAGTCTTAAAAAGACAATTTTGGTGCTACAAATGACACTGCACCAATTTAAAGATGAATGTAAATTGTAAAACTATGAAACATGCTGGTTCTGTGCAGAAAGAAAACAGAAAAGAAAAAGCTCAATTGATTTAAAGACGTGAAATTTTTTTAATATGATCTTTTTTAGTTTTTGACGATAGAAACCAGCATTGAATTTGGTGTAATAGAATTTTTTTGTAATTGTGGCAAACCTGAAGAATGCAGCAGAGCAAACCAAAGCAAACATTATATCTGATTATTGAAGTTTTTACTCTTGAATCAAGTGATTCCAGATAAATATTAGAACAACTGAATTATTTATTCTCCAAAGGAATTCACACTTCATCTTCAGATTAATTTATTACAAAGAAAGGTAAAAATTGAAATTTCACTCAAGAAATTTAAAGAACAACTATTATAGGATTTGTTTTTAGTTCAATTCCTCCAGCTTTTGTAAAATAAAATTCTTCTGTGATGTTTGTCTATAACCAATCATACTCTACATAAAATGATTCTTTGAATCCAAGAAGCACTCGACAGAAGGTTTTTCAAAAAGGAAAACAAAAGATAAGCAAAATGAAATATTGAAATTGGGAAGTAAAATATAAGTTGAAATATTTTGATAAAATGTTATAAGGCAAAACGAAACAAAACTGTTCAAAATATCACTGAAATAACTTTTAGATATTGAATAGATGTGTTTTGCTATTGAAATAAAGAAATGGTGGCATTCTTTGAAGTCCATCCATCAATTTAGAAAATAACTTTTCTTTATTGGTTTGTCACAATCCGGATGATAGTTTCCATCTATTAGACCCACGTATTATTATCTTTTTTCTGTGTTTGAAAAGAAAAAAGAAAAGCAAAACTAATTGTCACTTTGCATAACTGACATATGAGAATGTTAAGTGCAGTTGATAGTTTTTGAGCTTTTATTCAGCTGGCTACAACACTGCTGATGAAATTCCCAACAGTACAATGGCAAGATTGTTGAGTTATATTCAACCATGTATATTTTGCAGTAATATATTTGCAAACAGCAATTACATTTCTGTTATTGGACAAGAAGCTGTAGTTTCTCTCGCCTGTTTGTAATGCTAGTTTGTGTTAGGTAAAATTTCATTTGCATGTACGCAACTTACACTGGCCACTCATCAATGAGATAATTCAAATAATACATCTGTGCAGAGAAAAGCTTTTTACAAGATTTTCAATCATGGTCTGAGAAAGGTATATTGGTCACTTCAACACTTCACTTCCCATCATTTTGAGAAACCAGAAAAATTTCCTAAAACATAGAAAGAACCAGAAGCAGCTGTCGATTTACATGGACAAGTATCTACAGAGCATTGTTAGCTATTAACACTCTTGTAGAAATTACCAAAGAGCAGACATACCACAAAATTTGAAATATTCAGTATTTACATGTTTAATGTTGCTGCAGGCTGAAACATTGAAGAAATATATGCCAAGTTCTCAGAAGTATCACCTAAGTTTCAGTTTTGGTATATTTTCACATCATTTTGAGTATGTTTGATTCTGATTATTGTTGATTTGTTGAGTAGGGATAGCTCATAGTTATGCAGAAAATATTGTTGCTACTATTGAGCACCAAGATCTATAACCAAAGATTTTTACCTGTGGCTGTTGCAGCTTTATTTATGTCTCTCAAACCTTGTTCCTGGCACTGTGCCTCCGTCCACCCATCCACATATTGTCTCACTTCACATCATCCATTACCTCCCTGATCCGCTCTTATTTTCTCCATTTTCTTTCCACCAACACTAATATTCACCAATACCACTCGTCCATCCATGTTTACCATTCCTAGCATTCACTTTTCTCATCATTTCTCTCCATCAGCCATTCTTCTTGCTCACTCTTGCAAACTTATTTATCCATTCACCCTTTCTGATCTTTTGGTGCACTTCTCTCTTATATTCCTCTTTTAGTATTTTACGGATATACCCTGAAACATCATCACCACTATTCTTCCATCTGTACTAGCCATGTATCTCTTCTACAGCAAAGCAACTGTTTCTGTCCCTCAACACTTGGTATAAAGCCCCTCCCTCTCTACTACATGCCCTCATTTGAAGGGTTTTTCCTGTGAGTCATTCAGTGGTCTTAATAGCAATGGTGAGAGAGGGAGTCTGATGTTTGGGCAATTCCAAAGCTTTCAGCCAAAGGCTTATGTCTTGGAGTAACTTTTAGAATTAGAAAGAAAAAAATATTTGTAATAGTTTTAGTAAATCAGTGGACGGGTGAATGGAGTGAGGTGGTATGGGCATGTATTGAGGAGGGATGAAGAGCATGTTCAGAGGAGGGTGATTGCATTTGAGGTAAATGGAGCATGAAAGCAAGGTAGACTGAGGTAAAGGTAGAGGGGCGAGGTGGAGGAGGAGATTAGGAGGTTTGGTTTGAAAAAGGAGGACACCCAAAACTGGGCAAAATGGTGTGCGAGCAGTTGCTATGAAATTGAGGTAGATCCAACCACCTCCGTTAACAGGGACAAAATCCAGATTTAAAACATTGAATGAGTGTAAGTAAACTGTTTATTTTCCATTCTTGCAGAATTTATTTATCATCCTTTCTGTTTCTGAACAATATTTGGCTTTTTGTTGTTATTGTTTTTTAGCTTCAGGTCAGGCTTAGTTGAGCAGATGTGTGATAAAAAAACATTCAAGCTGTGATTGTCCAGGCTTTGTTTAAAACATGATGTGTCCTGGTTGCATATACATTGTTTTTTGAAAACTGTAGAATGTGGCTTGAAAAGAGTTGGCCTCTATTTCTAGCAAGCACTTAAAAGTGCAATCTTTAGCTGATATCATTGGGTGTTTGTTGCCATTAAAAGAAAAAGAAAAAGGAAAAGAAAAAAAGTTATTGGTAAATCACTGAAGCTGATAAATATTAGCATGATCAATACTGAGTCATGAGTCTGTTTTTTAAAATTAATTCGAGAAATAAGTGTCTAAAGTCAAGCTAAATTGAGTGACATGATTACCTAATGACAGAAGATTATGTCTTTTTTAGTCATGGGAGACAGATTATAAAATTATATATATAATGTGAACATAACAGAATTAACTCTAGTCTGTTGTAATCTTCAGCATAAAAGTGTTCTAGTTGTCAAAGAACTTACTCATACTACATCTTTTAAGATAATAGGTTTGTTGTGTCCCTTGGGGCAATTTACATTTAATCAAAACATCATTGATTCTATGAATAGTGAAACTTAATTCCAAACTATAAAAGGTTGATTAGTTTGACCTCAGCTATTCTCCAATCAATCTCATAGATTTCAGCCATAACCCAAAGATAATAAATTTAGATGAATTCTTTACTGTGTTATGATGGCTTTCTTTCCAAATTAATTTCTGCAGAGGTATTTTACAAGTAACTGAAAGAGATTAAAATTTCAGTAGTTTAATTTTCCACAGCCTATAGCAGTAAAAAAGTAAACAAAAAGAAAACACTTAAAACTATTGAATATCACAAGTGTTTTCATTTTAACAAATATTTAAACAGCAGGAACATTTTACACTGATCATCTGCCACTTGTTTATCATAATCTTCCTCAGAGATCTCGTTTTCTGTATTATTCTCTGTACATACAAACTTATACCAAATAGTCATTGTCAAATAGACATTCAGAACTATACTGAACACTGAAGACCCAAATTAAAAAAAAAAAAAGCCAAAAAAAAAAAAAGCTACAGTCAACAAAGGTATAAGATGTTAACATAAAGGATTGAAGAAGATAGTGGTGATGAAGAACTCACTTTCTACTGTAAGATGTGGCATACCAATAATTAGGAAATATGTCTATCGACTTACCATCTTCAATAATTGTTTAGCAGTAATATTCAGATGCTTCGAGGAATTACAAAGACACATATCTTGTCTTAGATATGATGATTAGCCATCTTTATTAGGTAGTAACTGGAGAATTGTAAATTCCTAGACTCAGAATTCTACATGTCAACCTTCTCCTATTTCACCACGACCATCCATACTGACTATTTTTTGTCTCATTATTAGGATGCAGTGCAATTTTTACAAGGCCTGCCATTTACACAGAGAAGGAAAATCATGGTTGACTCTGCAGTAGTTGTCATCCATACTTATCAAGAACTAATTAGTTTAAAATTAATTTAAAACATTCAATAAATTATTTTCTTTTCCTCATCACATAAATATTATTAATTAATTAGATTTGTTTTCTTCATTACATAAAGTGTGATGATACTAACCTGACTGCTATTTTGTGGGTTGATGGCATCCTTAAATTCTGATATAGTTTTTGATGCTTCCTCCTGTAAAACTCTCCATCAGTTTAGTGGTTCCCTTGTCAATAAGTAGAGAGTGGATTGCCAGTCATTGAAATATTAGTAAAACATGCCTTGCAATAACTGTTCTTGTTTTGTAAGTTCTGAGTTCAGTTCCATGAGGATCAACTTAGCTTGTTGTTTTTTTAGAGTCAATCTAATAAAATATCAGTCATGTATTGGGGTCAATATAATCACTGTCATTCTTCCATAACATTTTAAATCTTGAACTGTTGTTAGAAATAATTTCTATTATTAAAGTTATAAAGAAAGCAGAGAAGTGACAAAATCGTTAGCATGCCCAGTAAAATGCTTAGCAACAGTTTGTTTATCTTTACGTTCTGAGTTCAAATTAGACTGAGGTTGGCTTTGCATCCATTCTTTCAGGGCCAATGAACTAAGTGCCAGTTGAGCTCTAGGGTCGATATACTTGACTAGTCCTCTCCCTCAAAATAGCAGGCTTTGGCCTATAGTAGAAAGGATTATTAGAGTCAAAATTATTAATCAAGCAATAAGGTTGCATTGTTATACATAGGAGGAGGAGGAGAGGAGAGGAGAGAGAGAGAGAGAGAGAGAGGGAGAGAGAGAGAGAGAGAGAGAGAAAGAGAGAGAGAGAGAGAGAGAGAGATGTTGATATTGGATCAGTGGCCAAATTAAGACAGGATGAAAGCTCCACTTTTATACATTTATTTAGACAATTGCGGAGATGTACTTGCATAGCAAGTGACCTGATCTGAGATCGTATGCTGGAACGAAAACAATTGCAGCATGGAAGGTGTTTATAAGCCATTTAAAATAACACGCAAAAACCGTTAGATTCACTTCCACATTTAAATATAATTTGTCAAAATATTTTCGTTGCTTTGAGACTGCGACCTGTTCACTGACAAAATTCTCACACTGCAATTGTTAGACAATTGTTTTAATGGAAAAGAAATTTGTTCATTAAGATCTCTGGGTGAGGTAGTGCCAAGAAAGAATATAAGACACTTGTCTTTATATTTGTGGGAATGTAGCAGACCAAGTTAATTAGAAACTCGAGACAATTAGAGGTACTCAATAGAGTTTCCAGATGAGAAGAAGTGTTGGGCCAGAGTTCTGTCCTGTGTGTAGAGAAGCTTGCTCTGAAGATGTTTGCAGAAGCAATTGCTGAAATGGCATTCTATCATACCTGTGTATATTAGGTAAGCTCATGCTGATTGAGAGGAAGGAATTAAGAAAAGAGAACAGGGATGTTGTGTACGTAGGGTAAGAAGAAAAAGAATAGTTGAGATAAAGGTAGGAATTGGTGGGCTTAGTGTATACAAAGTTAGAAAAGTGGATGTTGTCCAGAAGAACAGAGGACATCGATTATGTCAGAGAGTGTAAAAGAGAATTTTGGTAAAAGGAGAAAAATACTGCTTCTGGAGATGAAGTAACTTAGTTTATCTCTGGGGAGAGAAGTGGAATCAATGCCATTATTAATATAGCGACCGTACAGCTTTGGGGCAAACATTTGGGCCTCAATAAACTCTACAGTGGCATGAGTATAGTTGGGGTCCAATCTTATTGCTTTCTTAGCTGGTTGAATAACTCATTGTAGAAGTTTAAATAATTGTGTGAGTTCAAGTTCAGCTAAATGCGGATGGCAGTAACATTAAGGAGAAGAAAGGGGCAGAGTGGCAGGAAATATTTTAAAGCTTTTAGGCTATTATGATGACTACATATGAGGAATTCATGCAGATATTACAAATAAGTTTGAAAGATCCAGGTGGAATTAGAAAGTATTGATGAGGTTTAGGGTGTGGTTGGCATCATGAATGCAAATAGATTTGGAACACATAAAAATTTAATCTTAAGAAAATGGAATCCTGCTGGTGTCAGTCCCACAGAAAGCACCTAGTCCACTCTATACAATGGTTGGTGTTAGGAAAGGTATATTGCCATAGAAACCATGTGAAAGCAGACGATGGAGCCTGGTGCAGCTCTCCAGCTTGTCAGCTCCTGTCAAACCATCCAACCCATGCCAGCATGGAAGATGGACGTTAAGTGATGATGATAATATTAAGAAGAATATACAAATATTAGTTCTTTTAACCAGATTAATTAATGAAATTGACTTCCTAAATGACTATGGCCAGATGTTGATACAGCAAAGACTTTCATTGATAACAAGAACAACTTTTCACTGCTCTCTTACCACTGTTTTTACTGACACCATTTGATTGTTAAAAATAATTCTTCATTAGACATTGAAAGAGAAGCACAGCTTGAATTATTTGCCTTACAATTGAATTCTTAGAATAAGAACTCTAGATTTATTGTTTTGAATTTAAAAGTTTGATGCTCCAATTTGTAATGAAATGGAACGACACCTAATGAATGATGAACAGACAACGAAGGAGAATTAAATGTTATATAAACTTCTTATGAAAACAATCCTGCTGACAGATTCTCTCAGCTTCTCAGAGCAATGGCCATGAGACATGTCTTGGCCAAATCTGCATTATTCTTCAAGTGATAATTATTTATAGAAGATATTGTTTTCCTTCTTTGTTTTTAAATAAACCTAAATTACTGCATTTCCAAAACACAAGAACATTTTAATTTGGCTGAATAATAGATCTGACCAGGTACATTTAATGGTTGTAGCTCAGGGATAGGATCTGCATCAAACTACTGGTAATGGTGTTCTCATAAGTTCATATAATTGCAATAAAAGATTATGTAAGTGTGAGTATATGTGCATATATATGCAAGTATATATTTCTATATATGTGGGTATGTGTAAAACATTTAAAATCTCTTTCTCTTATCCTCCCTCTTTCATACTCTCTCTCTCATGTTCTCTCACTCCCCCATGTTCTCTCTCCTTTCCCTTGTCCACTGTATCAGCATTGATTTCCCTACCTTTTCCCACCATTCACTATACTCACCTTTCAACCCTATCCAATCTTTACAGTTGTCACCTACTCTTCCCTTTCTTATACTCAGCATTTGTTCTTCATTCATTATGTTCAACACCTCCACCCATTCCTCATCTCTCACTCTCCAAAACACTTCTACAACTGTTACCCACCTCACCACCAATTCTTTTGCCACCATTCACTTCTATCTACTTCATTCCTTATTTGCACAGACATTTCATTGCACCATTTTTGCCTCATCCCTCCTCCACCTGTTCACCACCCCCACCCATGCAGCCCCTCCACAGCAAGAAATCTGTTCTGCTCTGGTCTCTTCTCTCGTACTTTAACTGTTCATCCTCTCTCATAGGTTTCCTAGTCTTGCAAGTGGCGTGGTGACGTCCTCACTAGTACTGGTGGCACACAAAAAGCACCCAGTCTGTGACATAAAGTGGTTGGTGACAGAAAAGGCATCCCAGCTGTAGGACCTATACAAAAGCAGGACATTGGAGCAAGATGCAGTCCTTGAACCAGTCAGATGCCATCAAACCATCGATTCCATGTCAGCCTGTAACAAGGGTGTTAACTGATGATGATGATGGCGGCAGCGGTAGCGGTGGAAGTATTATAGTCTGATGACAGCTAATTTACCAATTGGTTTCATACTTGAAAGGAATGGTATGGCATGGGTGTGTTGTATTGTATTATTTATATACCAACTCTATTAACCAATATATGGCTGTCTGTTTTTCCTGACACATGGGTTTTTAGACAACTATACATAATAGCAATGAATTAGTATTCTTAACAGCATGTCATGAATCTTGTCAGGAATTTTCTGCAAATTGTGGTGACACTATTTCAGTCTTTCAAATTGTGTTTGAATCTCACAGTCAAAAAATTCCAGATTCTGAAATACCTTGTATTTTTGTTTTTTTTTTATATGATTTGGGCAATATCAAAAGATTTGATGTAGATATGCAATAATAACTAAGATGTTGACAATATTATAAAAATGAAATTGAATTACAAAAATTGCAGAACCTACTTTTTTATTGCGGTTGAATCTCACATAGAACAAATGTGTGTGTGTGCGTGTGTGTGTGCGTGTGTGTGTGCGTGTGTGTGTGCGTGCGTGTGTGCGTGTGTGTGTGCGTGTGTGTGTGCGTGTGTGTGTGCGTGTGTGTGTGCATAACTGAAAGAGAAAGAAAGAAAGTGGCAAGGTTGTGCATAGATATAAATGTTAAAATATATGATGTAGAAATTTGCCACCTGTTTCACTGATATTTAAGGATATGCCTTTATATAATAACATTTTCTAGGTGAACAAACTTAGGAATCATGAATACAAAATCATTTCAAAGACAGCTTTTCTCAAAACAATCTTTAAAGCCATTGTTCAGAGGAGTTTTTATTTTTAAAAACTGAAAGCTTTATGAACATATTTTCTACATGAAAAAAGGAATTACCATTTTTATCTATCATTCAGAGTATTCTTGAAACAGAATTTTTAAAATTTATTATTGAAATGTTATTTGCTGTTCCTTTAAATACTTCTAAAATATCATTTTGAAGCAGCTTTGTTCTGTAATTCTGTTATGGAACTAACTACCACCATATTCTCTTCTCTTCAAAATTCCATGTAAAACCATATTCTAGATATGTAAAACAAGTTAAGAATAAAAAGTATAAATCTAGAAAAATAGAAAATAAATCAGAACTATAAAGATAGCTCAGTGTCATAAAATACTTTAGAGTCCTAATACTTTTTATGATTGGTTTGTACAGTAATTAATACCAGTAATTAATACCAACAGATAATATAAAGCAGATGGTCTTCAATTGTTTTATATCAGTAGGAACTGTTTCTATGTTCTGTTTTCTTTAGTTCTGCAAGCAGTTTATATGCAAAACAATCTAGAAATTAAAACAAAAACTTAACAACTCTGAGAACGGCAACAGGAATGTTGTAAATAATATCAATGACAGAAACAGTCTGGCAATGTTCATTCACCACAGAGTGCCAAGTGGATGGACTAAGCTGTTACAAAAGAAACAAACTTTAACAGTTTAATATGGAAATATCAGAATAAATTCTAGCTTTAAGGCATAAACTAACATCGATTTAAGACATTTAAGTCACTGCATTTCAGTTTAATCACATTTTATAGGAATAAAACACGATTTAGTTTCAGTAAAATTGCTGACACCAGCTAAAAACATTAACAACAATTAACACATATCAACTGACATGCGATAATACACACACACAACACATACAATAGTAAATTTAGTTAGAATGTGATAATTATAATGGTAACATGGTTATTTGAGTCTCTGTTCACACACATGTACACGTGCACACATATACACATGCACACAACCACACACAAACACATACACACACAAGCACACAAACACACAGAGGTCCAAACACATTTCAATATGAAATGAGAATCTGAGATAATGAGGAATGGTTTCTAATGGTAAAATAATCTGAGAGAAATGAATGTTTTATACTGTGAAGTAGGAGAGAAGGTTTAATGTTTTGGGTTGGACACATTGTTCAAGGAAGATGAATTGTTTACTTTGTGTTGGGGTGTAGTGAGAGTAGGGATAAATAAATAGAAGAGTAAAGAATAAAGGAGTAAGAGAGGTGCGGGGAGAACTAATAAAGGGAAATCAGGGTTAAATAACAAGTAATAATCAACTTGAAGAGAAAAATTAAAAGGAATGCTGGGAAATATGTAAAACGATAATGGAACTTGGTAAGAAGAGATAAGAATATATAAACACATACATACTCTTGTATTTACTTTTTATATTCATTTAACTTTAACAACTGCTACAAAGGTAAAGGTGATGCTCTAGATAGAAATAACTGCAGAGGTATCAAACTGCTTGATCAGGCGATGAAGGTCACGGAGAGGATCATAGCATAACTAATTAGGGAGAGAGTCTGCTTAGATGAGATGTGGTTAGATTTCGTGCCAGGTAGAAGCACCACTGATGCTCTATTCCTGGTACAGCAACTGCAGGCTGAGAGAAATGTTAGACATAAGAAGCATCGGATGTGGTGTGCAAGAGAGACGTTTGCGTTGGTATGGCCATGTACTGCAGATGGACAAGGTGAGCTGTGTGAAGGTGGCGGCGGTGTTTTAATTTATATAAAAGACCTGTTGTAGGCTATTGTAGATTTTTGGTGGCACTGCTTAGAAATGGAAGCTGCAAAATAAGATCCAAGTGAGTTGAATTATTAGGCTGCTGATCTAGTGTAAAAACAGCAATGGAATATATTTTTCATTATTTATTTAATGCTGTCCATCATGAATCATTAACAACCTTTCTCCACAGTTCCCAACTCTGGACTGTCTTTTCTTCATCTGAGCCTTCTTCGTTTTGAATTATCATTGATGTTTCTCTTTAACCTTGTCTTTTTTTTAGGCAAGGGTGTAACCCTACTCAAACTCACTTTTTTCATGAATGCACACACACACACACACACACACACACACGCACACAGGGCTTCTGCACAATTTCCATCCGCTAAACTCTATTCCCAAAATTTTAGCCAGTAGCAAAAGGTTATAGTGAAAGACATTCTCTCAAGCTGCTGTTCACTGGAAACTAAGCTGAATCCTGTGTTTATAGAACAACTTGTTAACCACACAGCAGCAGCTAATGCCCTCCCCTATGTGTTACAGTATCAAATCCATTACTGTACCTTCATTTAATCTTGGAGTGCTATTATTAAATTTGATAATAAATACTTATTGATTTTATCAAGAACTGTTATAGCATTAATTTAGAAACTTGTATTCACTAAATATTTATTCTAAAAGCACAGAAAAATTAGCATCACAATTATAAATACTTGCTGTTCATTCACCTTTGATTTTCATTCATTCACAATGTCTTTCAATTTGTAAGCCTGAGATATGATCTGTATTATTCTTACGCTATTTCATCTGTGATATCCTATACACAATGCTAGTCTTGTGAGTGTGTTGGAGAGGTTCGTCTGGGTGTATGTATACAAGGATAGGTGAATGGTGAACAAATTTACAGCAGTTTAGTTCTCAGTTTGAACCTTAAACAGCTCAACACCTTAAGCAAGTATCTAACTGTGGGTTCATTGAAATTTCATGATTAAAATTTGGTAGACAGTGTGGGGGCTTATCAGACATATATAAGTGCTTGTTTGTATATGTATTTTGTATGTATGTTTGTGTGTGTGTCTTCATAGCGAAGATACAGAGCTTAGTGGGTAAAGGTATTTGGCTCACAATTGTAAGACTGTGAGTTCAATTCCTGGCAGTGTCCTTGGGCAAGACACTTTATTTTATGTTGCTCCAGTCCATTCAATTGACCAAATTGAATTGTACCTGTAATTCAAAAGGGACCAGCCTTGTCACATTCTGTGTTATGCTGCTAAGTTATGTGCTCCTAAGCACACCAAGACTAGTTGTCAAGCAGTGGAGGGGACACACGCATAAATATATACATATATACATATATACATATAAGAAAGGATAACCACTAAGTGGACATCCATTATGCTAGAAATAGATCACCTATATATATATATATATATATATATATATACAGATAGAGGGCAGGAAATTGCCAATTAGTAATAAAATTAACAATTTTGCCAAGTAGTTCAGTATGAAAAAAACCTTTATCGGTAAAACCATTTATAATCATAAATATATAGGGGTCAGCATAAGTTGCTTCACCAACATACTGAAAATTTAGAAATAGCAGTCTAAGAACTACTGATTCTAAACTACAATTTTTTCTCTAACGGATGGTGATATTAATGAACTTACTAGCCGATAAATTTTGTGAATGCCTTTCCTCATGTGATTTTGATGTCGCATGGTCAAATTCCCATGAGTATATAGACATTTTCGGATTTATCGTACATCATGCTGATGATTGGAAAAGAATAGTTTTATATTCTTAACCATGAAGTGTCGTACATGATTAACTAAAGGCAGGTTTGTTTTTATTTTCTCTTCTGTTTTTGTTCTATGTGTGCCATAAATATCGCCATCCGTTAGAGAAAAAATTGTAGTTTAGAATCAGTAGTTCTTAGACTGCTATTTCTAAATTTTCAGTATGTTGGTGAAGCAACTTATGCTGACACCTATATATTTATATATATATATATATATATATATATATATATATATATACTGATCCTACAGTAGAAGACACTTGCCCAAGGTGCCATGCAGTGGGACTGAATCCAGAGCTATATAGTTGGGAAGCAAACTTCTTACCACACTTGCACCTATGTTTTCTTATGTTTAATATTAAAGAAGAAAGAAAACTCCAAACATCTGAATTGCATAAGAAAGAATGAAACTAGGTTTTGAATGAAATGAAATGAAATTGAAGTGTTAAATCAGGTAACTGAAGCAAAGATGAGAAAATATACATGAGAAATGATAAAATTTGTGTTTAAAAACGAAATTAATGCTGCAAAAACTTTTCTGATTTAATTAAATTTTGGGTAATGAGGGCTGTTTGGTGTAGTGCAAAAATTATTAATTGGATCGAAATAGAAATAATATATTAGTTTGGTTGGCAAGAAAAATGACAACAAAATATGTGTGTGTTTATCTGAGAAATAAGTGATGTAGTTTCTTATGGCAAAAATTTTATAGAAAAATTATGAAGATTGAGCTGTATGTAGAAAACAAAATGAAAATTTAGTTTTATATGCTAAAAATGATTGGAGTATTGTTTCTGTGGTTATGAAGAATCAACTGATAGATTCTATAAAAAATAATACTGAAAATATTTGATGCAAACGATATATGTTACTTTATGGAGAGATGAAAAGCCAAACATGAAAGAGCTTTCAACAGACAAATCCTGAAATTTGTTAGCTTGAGAAGTCTTGAAAATAGGAAAATGAGTTTGCTGGAAGCCATCAAGAACCAAGCAACAATGTAACTACCCAGAGGGTGAGACTCCAAAATAAGTTGTCGAGTGTACAGTGAAGGATGCCTATTTGTGGTATAAGTGGCTTTAAGAATACTGAGCTTATTCGTGAAGAAATTGCCATTTTATCTCAAACAGGCACAGGCATGGCTGTGTGGTAAGTTTTCTTCTCAACTACATGGTTCTAGGTTCAGTCCCACTGTGTGACACCTCGGGCAAGTGTCTTCTACTATTGCCCCAGATCAACCAAGGCCTTGTGAGTGGATTTCGTGGATGGAAACTGAAAGAATCCCTGACAGAGTGAATTTTGTAAATGGAAATTGAAAGAAGCCTGTTATATATACATACATACATATATATATATATCATGATCATCATCATCATTTAACATCTGTTTTCCATGCTGGCATACGAGTGTGTGTGTGTGTGTGTGTGTGTGCTGGGCACTACCTTGAAGAATTTTAGTCGAATGAATTGAATTCCAGGACATTTTACTCATAAAGCCTGGTACTTATTCTGTCAGCCTCTGTCGTTGAACGACTAAGTTATGGAGATGTAAACGCACTGACACCGGTTGTCAAGTGGTGGTGGTGGTGGTGATGGAGGAAACACATACACACACACATGACATGCTTCTACCAATTCCATTAACAAGGTTTTGGTTGGCCTGAGAACTGAACCCAGAACCACATGGTTCGGAAGCAAAATTCTCACCACCCAGCCACACTACATAAATATCAACCCGTTTCACATTCTTCAGAAATGAATGCTTAGCTGCTTATTGATGTATAGCTGACTTATCTTTTTAATGATGAGGAGGATGCAGTGATGGCTGTTACATTCATGCCTTTCTTCAAGCTCTGATTAATGTTGTAAAAGTGACAATACTATATAAGGACTCATTAATGCTAGATAAACGACAAAAGGCAGACGTCTACCTTTTTATTCTTATAACTGTTTTCTGATGAACACATTTCTAGAAATCAAAACAACAAAAAGGTACAATATAAAAAGAACAATGGCAACAACATCACCATCATCAACAGCAGCAACAACACATGCATATATGAGTATCTCATTAGCACTCACTGTGTTTAAGTGTTTGAATGTGTGTGTGTGTGTGTGTATTTCTGCAAGTTCAGTTTATTTGCCAAATTATATCAATCAATAATAGAATCATTATTAGGACCAATGTATTGTTATTTTCATTTCTATCATTGACTTCATTATAATAATTATCCTGATCATTAACATCCTAATTCTCCCTATTCTCATTGTCATTAAACAGCAGAGTATCATCACATTCATCATTAAACAATGAGGTGCTGATTCTTCATGTCTTGTAACCGATTTTATGCTGTGCACACGGCCAATGCAACTCTAAATGACCCTTTTCAGTAGGTCAAGGTTTGTTAATGCAAGCAGCATTAGCATTGTAAAATAGCAGTTTTGTTGGTTTGTAGCTGGCATTATGTCATACTGCTTCTCATAGGAGAGTTACTGGCCATAAACTGACTTCTTATCCAGGGAGGATTTGTTTCACATCTATTGGGTCATCCCATAGATAATGCAATTTTTTCAATTGCATGAACTGAAAGTCAGAGGGGGATGGGATAAACTACCTGCATCAACTTGCTATAAAAGTATGTAGTAATTTTACCTTGTCCTTATTCTTAGTGCAAGTTTTGAAGAGTGCAGTTCAATTTTAACAGTTATTTTTTTCAGTATATTTTTGGTTTCAAGACGAAAGGTGTTCTTCCATCAAGATTATGCTTAGCCCACATACAGAACTTAATCTTAATCTTAAGACAGAACTTAATCTTAATTTAAAAAAATAAAAGAAGTATAAAAAAAACCATATTAGAATTATTTTTGTTGTTTGTCCTGATATTATTCACTGTCTGTTAGGTATGGTTGGTAAAATAGATCTACAATAATTGATCTGGTCATCTGGTTCCTCCTGCCTCATGACAACAGGCCACCATGCTTCTCCATTTTTCTCTGTCTTTGGCAAGGGCTGGAGCTTGGAACCAGTTTGTGCCACAGCAGCTCAAGTCATCATTTAAGGTTGGTCTCTCCAGGTTTTCTTTGCTCTACCTATTGGTTTCTTCTCAACAGCTGGTGACGATGCCATTGCTGTTCTTGCTGGGATATTGTCCCTTATTTGTCAGGCAGGCTCTGTCAGCTGTATTTCTCTGTTCCTGATGATAAGACTGAGACACATGGTATTGGCTTCATCAAGTAACAAGTGTTACATTATTTATATTTGATTAATTGTGAAATGTATTTTTGCAAGATGTTAGAATCTTTGCTCGCAGTTATTAGTAGAACAACTTCTTCATAAATGTTATTTAAAAATTGAAAATGTTCTGCAGCTCTTTATGTCTTTTCATGCATAGAAGACGATGGCACCTTTGTATGTATGAATAGTAGTTCAAACTTCTCATCACTTCTCTAACAATGTTCCAAAAGAGGCTATTTGGCACTTCCTTTTCATACTGCTGGCATCTTTTAATTATTCAATCTCTAAACAATACTATTTTTATAATCAAACACACACACACAATTTTTTCTGTATATACAGTGAAGGGTTTGCTTCACAGGGGAAGTTAGAATAAAACTGAGATATCATGTGTATACTAAATGATACAAATTGTTTGCCACTTGCATGTGTGTGTGTGCATACATGTATGTGTTTGTATGTTGGAAACCCAGGAAGACATGGGACAAAGTACTGAAGGCTGATCTCAAGATGCTCAGCCTTATAGAGGAGATGGCAAAGAACTGAGATGATTGGCATTTTGCTGTGCTCAAGAAGATGCATCCATTACAACCCAAATGATACCCTAAAACCTCCATTTGGGGAACTGCTCAGCAGCTGTAATCACCTGAGAGCAGAACCAGCACATATCACACCCCATCCCCGCCCTTACAATCTCCCACATACCTTATAATCCCTGTCCACACTGTTTCAACCAGTCATTCTTACTTCTGTACTTTCAACCACTGCCCCCCTCCCATCTCTTTCTCTCCTCTGCCATAATCCATTTTAAACACCACTCTTATCTGCTTCCATTCCCAATGCCCTCCCATATCTACCATCATGACCTACCCACCTACTGTAGCCCCTATATCTCCCTTTTCCAATGCGCCTACACCTTGTACATACTTCCAGTTCTATTCTCTCCTTCTTGAACGAATTTCCTACCTTAGCCCTCCCTCATACAGGTATTTCCTATCACCTGCACCTTAACCCTTGCTCATCACTCATTAAATTAACCTCTAATTTCTACCTCCACCGTTTTCCTCCCCTTTCACACTCCTATGAAAGCACCCACACACTTTCATCCCCTCCCATGAACCACTTTCCATGTCCCCTCTTACACTCATCTTCTTGTACTCTGAGGGTTTGCTCTTGCATCCCATCACTACCTTCATTTGATCTCCTTTCTCCATGTTTCTCCTCTATAGAAAGACACCTGTACTTGTCTCTCTATCAGACTCTTAACACCTGGCATAAAACCAAAGCCACTCACCTCCACCTTCCCCTTACAAATTCCTCCTCTCAGTCATGGGGACTTTTTCCCTTTCTTTTCTGTCTTGCAAATTTTATGGCAACTTCACTTGTGTCAGCAACACATAAAAAGTACCCAATACACTCTGCAGAGTGGTTGGCATTAAGAAAGGCATCCAGGTGTAGAAACCATGCCAGAGATGGCATTGGAGCCTGATACAGCTCCGCAGCTTACTGGCTCCCTGTCAAACTGTCCAAACCATGCTAGAATGGAAAGGGGACATTAAATGATGATGATTATGATGATAATGATGATGATAAAAACAAATAATATTAATCATTGACTGGTATTGTTATTTTCCTCATTGTTTATGCATATTTCTAGTTATCCTTTTAATGTTTCCTATATTAAATCTGTTAAAACTAAATTAACTCCTTATATTTATAGCCAACAGTCTTTCCCTAAAGCCCAGTCCAATCACAAGAAATATTCATGCAAAAGTCATTTGTTACAGTATATTTAGAGTTTCAGAATGTATTTTAAGATTGATTATAATAATCTGATCTGGTATAACACACACACACACAAAGAAAAATATTGATATAACAAACTAAATGACAAAATAATTGTAATGATATTGTTGCTGCTGTTGTTGATGATTATGTGCGGAGGAGAGGAGGAGACATAACAAAACAATACAACAACTCCAACATATTACAAATAACAATAGCTATTCACTGCATTTAGTCCTAAAAGAATTGAAAAGAGAAAGACAAAATATTTTGTAGAAAATTCCATGATTTTCAGTTAAGCTGTGTCTCGGTGGGCTCCGACATTCATAATGAAGATATAATGATCGGATTTTATGAATAAATGAATATTTCTATAGACTTAAAATGAATACAGTAGGGATATCTGACAACAGCTGAAGAATAAAAGGTGGAGGGAACTAACTGTAACAATTATGGAAGGAGTTATTGTTACCGGATTGGTGGTTAGCTCTGATACTTTCAGGAACCAAAGCAAAATAGTGAGAATGGGCATGAAAATTAACAGAATTGAGTGATTCTAAGAATTTAGTAATCAATAGCAATGCGACAATCAGTTTGACATGTGATGTCATTGGATGATTTTAAGAAGGTTATAAGTTTGAAGGATAAATTTATATGTTCAAGAATGGTGCTTCCAATTTTCATTTTAAAATTATTCATAAATATTTGCCACTTACGGAAATTGCAAAATTATTTCAATAATTTAATTTCCTCTTGTATTTCTATATTTTTCGGATTGTCTTGGCTTTATTTCCTTTTTGTGCCAAATCAAACAACTTGTTTCTCATATACACTTAATAGACTTTCAAATTGCAGTTAATCATGTTAATGTGCATTAACTAGTTCTCATTTTCTATGAAGATTTGCTCAACTCGGCACAAAATGTTGTTTATTCTTTGCTGATTGTTATAAGCAAAAGAAAACTTCCCCATTTGGCAACATGCAACAAAATTCAACATGGAAGCTATGTGGCACACCGTAAGTGACTGCACATTCTAGGATTTGGGGAGGGATAAACAGACATTAATATAATTGGAATTCAATGTAAAGGCATCAAATCTTCTGTCATCAGTGATATTTTACAGTGAAAAGATATCCTGAGCCTGTTATAGTGGTGCTTAAATGGATCTAAAGTGATTGAAAATGACGCTTGTTCTGAAAACCTTGAGTGAATCATGCAAACTTACAAATGCTTTTCATTTGCCTAAATATATGGATTTAATTTAATTGTTAAGTTAGTATATTTAATGTTCTGAGGATTAAAGAAGCTAACCAAAAATAATTATGTAGTGGGATAAAATAACTATATTAACCAATGACTAAGATTATTTCTGATTTCCCTGACAAACATGGGAGATAATTCCAGATATGTGTCAGGATTATTTTGACTTCAATCAATCAAACCTATCAAATCTCCATAATGTTTCATTCACAGCACTTACCAAAGTAGTGATGAAAGAATCACTAAGTAAAATATACAAGATTATATATTGGTTGGCAGAGGGAAATGGAATTATTTATAAGAAACAAATAATTCAGACATGTCAGCCATAAGAAAAACAATTGGTAAGTTAGTATTAGCATATGTAACCCTTGTGGCACCGATCTGCCAAAGACCAACTTTGGTGCTATGATACAGACATCCTGTTTTAAAATAATTTAAATTCAGACTTTCTATCAAAATTTCGGGTTAATGTATGTTCCAAACAACAAAATTATTTCAATAAATTCTTCATTATTTTCAAAAGTCATTGAAACAAAAGCAGTTTATTTCAGCAGAAATTTGGTAAAAATATGGTTAATGTAGTGGACATTTTGGTTTTGAGGCACATAGCATTGCTGAATTATTCATTCTCTAAACAATTCTATTTTCCAACACCAACGAATATATATTTAGGACTTCTCTCATTACTACTTCGGCAGGTACCATGAAGATGAAGGTTAACAGATAACCAAAACATGACCGGAATTTTCTGATCAAGTCTGAAATTCTTGAAATCTGAATATGTTGCATGTTCTTAGTAAACAAAAGGCTCACATTTGTGTCTGGGCTGTTTGTTGTGCAATAAACCAGGGGACTATTACTTTACTTGATCACAGATGAGGGTTGGCAACTGGAAGAGTATCCATCTGTAGAATATCTGCCTCTATAAATTCTGTCAAACCCAAAAATGTCACCTTTAAGAAGATTCTTCTTCTTCTTCTTCTTCTTCTTCTTCTCCTCCTCCTCCTCCTCCTCCTCCTCCTCCTCCTCCTCCTCCTCCTCCAATAATTCACAAAGACCTCAAACCCACAAGAGTAAATGAGAGACAGGCAGAAACAAGTAAAATGCCCCTTGTATTTGAATACTATGCAAATATTCTTTTAAAAAACTTTTCTTTTAATTTTTCCAAAATTTAATTGTTTTCCATGCTTACAGTTGAAAAAGTCTCAGTGACTGAAACCAGTACTGAAATGTTTTTTATAAAATTATTTTAGCATTTTCTACCTTCACTTTTTTTCCACACACACACATACACACACATATATATATATATATATCATCATCATCATCATCATTGTATATATATATATATATATATATATATATATATATACATATGCACCCACATGGTATTTTAACACTGAGAAAAGAAAATAATTCGCTAAGGTTAGTTCAATGTATTGGAAAGGAATCCTTGTTAGAGTAATGATTAAGAAGTATTGGACAATAAATTGATTACAAAACTGTTTTGGAAATTGAATGAAGGTAAGAAGAAAAAATGGATTTTGTTGAATTCATTTAAATGGAATAAACAGATGCAGTCAGGTGTTTTTTCTATTGTGCATGGGAGAAATCCTTTATAAACATTCCAGACTTTAAGTTTACATTTTTAAAACATGGTACCTGGTCTTTTTTTTTCATATTATTCTACCATTCCATGGTTCTAGCTAAGAATATCTTGCTTCTTCTGTCTACTTATTTCTTACGAAATAATGAAACAACATCTTTACTATGATACATTGTGAAATATTTTAGTCAAGGAAAATATAGTGAACATACCAAGACACCAAGTTTCACTTAATTCTGCTTAATAAACCTTTCTATTCCTGTTAAATATCATAGATTTGTGAAACCTTACTAAATACCTTAGCCTTATAACTTATGATCAGAACATATATTGTTGTTACACATTGAGTAATGTTAGCCATTTAACCTCCTAAATGGAATTAATTTGTAAATTTATTCCGCTAGCTTTATAACTCGCAATGGATAATTCTTATTGATCCAGAACCATGAATGGAACTATATTTTAGATAGTAACATCTAATATAAAATATTTCAGACATATAAGAAACTAACCTAGATACATTATCAGTTATTTTCACTTTATCAAAATATAGACTTATCATGTTGCAACGATAATATTTCATGTTCTGATGAAGAACTGATTAAAGAAAGGATGGCAAAGATATTCCTCAGCATTTCTTTAATCAGAGAAAAATGATGCATGGACATCTGTTTCAATATTATATTTCTGATGACACTTGGACAGTTTAGAGGAAACCTCATCTGAACATATTTCTAAAAGATATCAGATGATTGATCTGATGTTAGAAATGTAATTAAGATTAACTAAATTTACAGGTATTAATAGACAGATAGAGACAACTGTCAGTCAGTAATAGAATGTATTTGTAAAGAGATAAGAAGTTTGTGGTACATAAAAGACTTGTTTCTTTATATGATCAAACAAAGATAACGCTCTTCATTGCTACTCTACAATTCACTGTCACTCCTAATGTTTCTTCTATATCTCTAGTTGACAATTTATCAATAATCATTCTTATTCTTTTGCTGAATTATTGACTCATTGAGAAGAAAGATTGGTTATTGAAGCTGATAGTTTACAAATTGTGTGTGGGATGGACCAAATTAAGGAAGGGGTTTATAGATTCTGAAGTAGGTGGATTAGGGGAAGAGATTAACCATAGTTTAAAGCAGGCATTGGAGGTTGAATAAATCTGATTAGCTTGTCTACACCATACCTAAATGACTAAATATAATGTAGAACCACAACCCACAGAGTTAGCACTCCATTTCTACATTTATAAGATAGCCAGGCTGTCAGTTTGGGCTCAATATCTTTATACCACTTTCCATGTATTCTGGTACTTATCGACCAAATATTTATATCTTGAAACTTGTTATATTCAGAGTTTATTCAAATAGATTTAGTCTTTATGCTGAATCTGTTGATGTTTCCTCATTAGATACATTGAAAATGTGAATGCATCTCTTTTGCATATAAAATATTAATTATAACAAGATATAAAATGAAAGTCAATCAACTCAGAACTGCGATTCTGTAATTTATTCTCTTTTATAGATTGTACGAAAACAATCATGTTAAAATTGAAATATGAAAACGAGGAATTCTTAATAGAATTAATTAGTTCTGAAGTTAAACTCGTTGTTATATACAGCTGCTGTTTTAATTCCTTGGTTTTAGGTTTCTTTATCCTTTTTTTGGCAATGCTGCTACTTCATGGTTTTTACAACATACAGTTGTTCCTTCAAATTAAATAATCTTGTAGGATAGGGTTTGTTTGCATCTTGGTTTGTTCTTACATGCTGCCAGGTGTAATAATATATATACTGATCCCAAGTTCTTGAAAGACATACTTCACACCTACTCATCATCACAAAAACATTCACAGAAGACTGCAAACATTATAAGCAAAATTAACAGTATGGTAGTGGAAGTCTTTGCTATAGCATTTACAAACTAGTCATAAGAATTCCAATGCCAACAGCCAGATATTCAGTTGGGGATTACGAGGGAGCCACCACAGTTTCACTTGATTGATATATAACTTGACCAATGAGCATGAGGATGTGGCACGATGTGGCTCCTTAGATGATCTGTAGTTCGTCCTCTTTACTACTTATAACAACCATTTGGCACCCAACTCAGTCAGATGGCCTCAAGCATTCACATAGATTAACTTGGGTACTAACAAGACCAGACCACCTTGAGCAAGAGATTACTTCAGACACTCACACTCGATGTACCACAGTTGGCCTCCTACAAAAAACTGCACGGTTGTCTCCTCCCATTTCACAGTTCTATTATCAGCAACTTTCTTTTGCAAACAGTTGACGCAGTAAATCACATCCTGCAATATGTTGAAAGTTCAAAGTTCATGAGGTTGCTTAATTTATTATGCTCACAGTTAGCTGGACCATATACCAATGGTCAACAACACCATATACATCTGACATCACAACCCTACAACAATGGTGACTAAGCAGTCTTGCAATATAGTCATTGTCTTCTAATAGTTGAAGACAAATCCATGAACGATTGAAAGGCTTCTGTTACTTCGCTTTCTCCTCACTGGTTTACTTTCTGTTTGGCTGACGGCATTAGATATCAACAACAAAGTCAAAACTAGGTTATTTCCCTTTGGAAGCATAGCATTCAAATTATGACAAAAAATATAGATAACACCACTAAAGAATATTATTAATAAATCAATATTTTACTATCATTTCGTAATGTTCTCAGCATTTGAAAGATTTTGGACCTCAGATTTCTTCTGGAAGAAGCAATGGAAAAGATTCAGCAAAATCTATTCGGGTTATATTTCATATCAAATAAAAAGTCATTATGATCAGTCAAAATTATAGGTTATCAGATAAATGATAAACATTTAAAGTAAAAATAAGAAGTGTTACACGTGAAAAGTACTATGCTATAAGATGGAGTTAATTATGGTAATTTGATATTTGTAATGATATATTTAAAGATAATTAACTGTTTAGTTACAAACCCTTGGTTATTTTAGAAAAAAACAATTACAATAATTGAGATGTGTTTTTTTAAAAGAAATAATCTCTGTTGATACTATGGTTCTATGGGATGTTTTTTCTAAGTTCTTTAGTTTGTTGAAACTATAGCTTTTCTGGTCCTACTGATGTACCACCATCACCACCACCACCACAATCACCACCATAGGGAAGTGAATAGAACTGGCAATAGGTAAATTTGTATGGATGAGAAACTGGTGAATAGGGATGAAGAAGAAAGATTTAACATTACCATTCAGGGTCTTTCATCATGTCTTGGATGTCTGAATTATAACATTTCTCTTGTTTCTGACTACAAATTACGATATTCTACTCTGAGAACTTTATCTTTTTATTGAGTTTACTGACTTTAGATAAACTTGATAAACATCTTAAAACATCTGAGTTTTCAAACTTTTACTGTAAATAAATATTTTTTATTTAAAATAACACCATTGTTATCTCAATTTCAAACTCAACAATGTTTTAACAACTTTGAAAGGGTATTAGGGCTCAGATAAACAGATATTTTCTTTAATTCCATTAAGGATCAATTTAGAATTTTTCTAAGACAATGTTTTCATGTCTAATGTACAAATTTGTTGATCCCCTTCAGTATGTTTAATAACAGAAATCTAAGAAAGCATGCGATGGTAGTGTATATCTTTTACAGTCTTGTAGAAGAGCAGTTTATCAAAGATGGAGTCCGTACATGGTTACTTTCTGTGGTTTGACTTCAAATTCCACCAAGGTCAGCTTTATCGGTCATCGTTTTGGGTCGGATAAAAATGTACCAATCCAAGAGAACAGATTAGCAGAACCATAAAAACAGTGGAAAATACATCTTGCAGTATCTGTTCTGGTTCTTTGCATTCTGTGTTCGAATCTCACCATAGACTACTTTGATAGAAGACTTAATCTATGGGGCACTTTAACACCACTACTACCACCACCTGCCCTTGAGAATCTTTGATAGAGTTCAGTCCTTTGTAGGGATTCAGAAAAGATGCCTGGTTAGAGGTTAAATTCCTAGTCTTCATGACTCTAAAACAACCTTGATTGCTTCTTTCGTTCTCTGACTCAATCATTAAAAAGAAAAAACAGAAAAAAAATTAAAACCATGTAATTATAAAAATAACAGAATATAAAATGGTTTCTTCTGAAATTTATGTTGCAAATAATTTCCTCTTTTAGAGTTAACTTGACTTGGTAACTAACCAATATTACAAAAGCTTCAAAAAGAATATCCATCAGAAATTCAATTTCTGAAAATGTTACAAAAGATTACAATACTTATGTCTCAGCATTAGAATTCCTTGTTCTTAGCAAACCATTTTTGACTTTCGTTTTTTTTTTTTTGGTGAAAATTCTTTAGATTTTTCTGTCATACAATTATGTATTTTCATTCTTAAATTTTTTTTTAATGTTCAATAAAAATTAAATACATCAAAAATAGTCAATCCTATTTTGTAATTTACAAATAGTTCATATTTATTTGTGCTGTCTAATATTATTCCTATCCTCCACCCTTATCTCCCCCATCCTCTCTCTGCTTTCCTTCAGTTTGCCACACATTATAAGAAGCGACACATTCTTGAATTTTATGACTAGTCATTTCATGCAATGTTTATATTTTCTTTTACCTTTAGAAAGCATTCAATGCCAGTTAATGATGGTAATATAGGTTTACTGCACAACTTGACATTAAAAGTCCATTAAAAACAATTTATTACAAGTCATATTTATGATTTGCGTTCATGTCACTTAAAATATTTTCTTCAAAATATGTTCTGTTGCTGTTAGTATTCATTCACTTTAATTTGGTTTAAAAAACATGTTATGAGCAGCATATACCAAAACAGAGAATTATTAACTTAAAACTGACCTGAATTTTATATCACCTTCCAGCATCCCTGCTCTCTTTTATTTACACTTTTTAATGTTAAGCATTTTGCAGCCAGATTCCCTTCATGGTGCCAAACCTTACTTTCCACATAAGAAATGTATTTGTTACACTGGTCTTTGAAAGTGAGAGAACATATTCTTAACAAGGACTATAAACATGATCTCACCGTTTTGTTCAGGCAATTACAAGACTAAATATTCACACTCGTACATTACATAGATGCAGCACATACATGTGTATATTGTGTGTGTGTGTGTGTGTGTGTGCGTGCGCACATACACACATACATGCAAACATACACACATACATGCACACATACATACATATATACAAACTTACATGCATACATACATACATGCGTTGGCTGACCCCTCGTTATCTAGTATGGCCATTGCACGGGGCTTAACTATTAATGGTGCTGTGATCGAATGTGAATTTTTAGCCCAGCTAAAGATCTACAATGTCTTGTACAGAATTGGTAGCTAAAACATTTACTGGCAATCTGAGTGAAAAATTGGGTATACAAGGCATCAGATGTATTGTGCAAGAGAAAAGACTCTGCTGGAGTAGTGAGGTGATGTGTACGGTTGAGAACAGCTGCATAAAGAGGTGTCAATCTCTAATTGAAGAAGGAGCATATGGAAGGGGTATACCCAAGAAGAAGTGGATTGAAGTGGTGGGAAAGGACCTTCAGACTTTGGGTTTCACAGAGGAGATAACAAGGAGCCGAGACTTCAGGCAGTTTACTGTGCTTGGGGTTCTGTGTGTCAAAATGAAGGCATAGTTTCAAGTATAAGAAAATGCTGATATTCAAACAAAAACGAACAGCACTGCTCACAGTGTTAGAACAGATAGACTTAGAGAGATTGGGAAAAATTGGGGTTATCCAAAAAGTGGAATATTTTAAATGGGCAGCACTAACTGTGTTCGTTAAAAAAAGGAGCAATAAAGTCAGAGTGTGTGCTGATTTTTTTCATCTGGAATTGAACCCAAAGTGTAAGGGATATTAAAACTTGGAGCAGAATACAACTTCCTGCCTTTCTCTTCCCCTTGGAGGCTTTAAATGTGTGCAGGGGTCACGCTTCTTCTTTTGATGAACTCATTAGGAAAAAATAAACAAATAAAAATACCTGTATAGGGACTGGCGTGGCTGTGTGGTTAAGAAGTTTGCTTCCCAACCATGTGGTTCTGGGTTCAGTCCCACTGCATGGCATCTTGAACAATGTTTAGCCCTGAGCTTGCCAATACTTTGTGTGTGAATTTGATACACAGAAACTGTGTGGAAGCCCATGAATACCACCACCACCACCACCACCACCACCATCATCATCATTATCATCATCACTACCATCATTTAATGCCTGTCTTCTGGTGCAACAGGATTTGACAAGCCAGAGGACTATGTCAAGCTCCAGTGTCTGTTTTGGCATAGTTTTCCACAGCTGGATACCCTGCTTAATGCCATCCTGAGTGTCTTTGTGCTTACCCTCCCCCACTGCTTGACAACCAGTGTTGGTTTGCTTACATCCCTAATTTACCAGTTCAGTACCAGAGACAAATGGAATAAGTGCTAGACTTAATATAAAAGTACAGGTGTCAAATTGTTTAACTAAATGCTTGAGTGCTTGCTCCAGCACGGGCAAGTGCAATCCAATCACCAAAAAAAGTAAAAGAATAAATGGAATCAAATATTGACAGTTCTTTGGTTGATATTTGCTTCTCTGAAAATGAGGAACTTTGTGTTTATGTGTGGAATCTGTATCTGCTGAAATTTATTTCAAGGATTATAGAAATCTGGTACTGAATTTGTCTTCATCATTTGAAAACTAATCTGTATTAATAGTTTAGTAAGAGTCTATAATGATAAGTAAGGTAATGAATACATGGAAAAGTAGGAAAATTGAAATACAATTTCAGAGAATGTAGTTTGGTGATTATTTTGCAATATAGAATATTTACATAATTCTTATGTATTCACTGAGCCTTATTTATGGAAGAATACTGAAAGGAGTGAATGCCTGAAATTAATTTATTAATGTCTTTCCTCTAACATTTATACACTTCTCTGTTTAAATATGGGGTCTATTGTACAGCAACACTGAATGTATCTTTATCAAACGTATCTATAAGAAGCTGTTCACTTCTTATATGTTTGTGTGATTGTGCCAATGCTGTGGTTTGTAGAACTAGACCTAGTTATAAACATTTATTGATATATTCTTTGGATTGATTTCTGGTTTCAGGGAGACATAAAAGCTGCCAAATGAAGATAATTCATAAACACCTGTTATTAGTTTAAACATTACAATCATTGCCACAGATTTAAGCTTACATATTTTAGTGTGTGCTTGACAGTGAAAAAGAAGAAAAGTTAAGATACAAGTATATTCCATGATTGAGTAGAAAAGACATTCAAATCCAAAACATTTGTAACTACGAGAAAAGTTCTTGGTTTACCAAAGCAATTTCTCTCCAAGCTGCATCAAAAATAGATACAAAAATACAAATAAAGTATGTGTTCAAGTATGGTGGTGTGGTTAGAAAGTTTGGTTCACAAGAATGTGGTTTTAGGTTTGGTGCCATCATACTGCATCAACTGTGACCAATATGCATTTCACCATGACACACAATGAATATCTCTTACCAACAGCCTTGGCATACATACATGCACCCATATATATATTCATTCTTACACCACTTGGTCTTTGCAATTAAATCAAGATCTACTTCTCTTCTATGAAAATACCCCCAACATGACCCTTCTATCAGCTATAGGAAATGGCTAAAGCAGAACTGAGACAAAGTTCACCCAAACCTAATCTATTTTACAACAAAACCACTTTGACAACAAGCATCTTTGCGAAAATAGAAATGGCTACCATAAGTAGTAGTTGTTGCTCACACTCTCATGATGCTAATTAATCTTCTCAAAACACTGAGAACCAGCCAAAATCTGCCTCAAGAGAAATAAAAAATAATATAAACCAACTGCTGCTGCCATCACTAAACTCCGATGCATCTCCACATATAACTGATTTGACTGAGACAATATTCCGTTTAAGAACTCTCTGAAACTACAGTTTATAAAAGATTTTTCCAGCTTCTCTCAGCTGTTGTCATGAAAATAGTGACCGATGACCTGTGGGTGCTATGTTGTGGTGGTCGTGAAGTAGGATGTGTTTAGTCTTGATGACCATCACTGTATGGTTCAGCTGGATGTGTGAAGAACAAATGAAGCAACTCATGAACATTTAACTTTATTGCGGGACATGATTTACTGTGGGAAGAGAGTACCTCACTGTATCTGTAGAAGTGTGTGAGTGTCTCAAGTCATTTCTTGCTCAATGTGGTCTATCAAGTGTCTGAGGTGGTCTGGTCTTAGCGATCTACTTTCCACGGGTGTCCAACATGGTCTGCATGAATACCCAAGGCTATCTGCTCAAATACTCAAGACTGTTTGCTGATTAAAGTACAAACATGTTCTATAGGGTGAAAAGGGGGTACAAATTTTATACCATCCAAGAAGCCATATCAAACCACAGCCTCAGACAGATTGATTGTTTTATAGATTAATCACTTGAAACTGTGGTGACTCTCTCTCTCTAACTGAATATCTGGCAGTTGAGGTTCAAATCCCTATACTGTAATTGAATAAAAAGCCATTCTTTAACAAATTAAAGAAAAATCCAACAGCCCTCATGTTGAAAGTTATCGAGGATGGAATCATGTGATGTTAGTTAATGGACAATTAATATCTTCAGATATACATAACTGCTATTGCAGGTAGTTTGGAACAGTTGTAACATTAATTTGTAAAATATCATCGAACTTAAATTGTTCTGGTAAAACAAATTTAAACAGACGCATTCTTTTAATCTTTTATTCTTTTACTTGTTTCAGTCATTAGGCCATGACCCTGCTGGGGCACCGCCTTGAAGAATTTTAGTCAGAAGAATCGACCCCAGTGCTTACTTTTTAAGCCTAGTGCATATTCTGTCAGACCCTTTTGTTGAACTACTGTGTAACAGGGACATAAACACAGCAACACTGGTTGTCAAGTGGTGACGGGGGGGGGGGGTACAAACACACACACACGCCTTTATATATAAGATGGGTTTCTTTTAGCTTCTGTCCACTATATCTAATCAGAAGGCTTTGGTCGGCACAAGGCTATATAGTAGAAGATGCTTGTGCAAGGTGCCACGTGGTGGGACTGAACCTGGAATCATGTGGTTGGGAAGCAAACAGAGATCTTTGGAAACAGAGTGTGACTGATTACGATGTCAACAAGAAATATCAAGCTCAGCACCGTATCTCTTATGAGGTGTTATGTGGTCAATGCAGATGAATATATATTGACATTGAGAAGAGTATCTCATTGAAGAGACCCTGCCAAGGCAGGCAGCAAAGTTTGGTATAGTCCTCTGGCTTAACAGCTCCTGTCAACCCATCCAACCCATGCCCATATATGGAGCGTGAATGTAAAATGACGACAATGATGATTCATGTGCACACACTCACATATGCATACACACACACGTCTGTGAGTGTGTTTTGGGACTGAACCCAAAGCCACATGGTTACAAAGCAAACTTCCTGATCACACAGCCATGTCTGTGCCTATACATGTGCATAGATATAGAGCAAAGTGTTTGAATTTCCTTAAACATTAATTTCTTTATTGGTATCAAAAGCCTTCGAAGGTTTACAGCCATGCTCCAGCAACCTGCTTAGAAATATGCAAACCACACTGACCACTTGGGTAGTATTTTGTGATCTAACACAGCGATAGGCTCAACTACATCTCTCCATTAATTCTTACCTACTTGTAAAGAACCACAATTATAGATTAACAGTAAACTCACCAGCAGTATCTGATCAAACTTTAATTAACACCTTCGAAAGTGAAAAACACTAAAATATCATCTACAGAGGAAGATTTAGATGTTTATGTAGATCAAAATAACAATTGGGAAATCTACATTTTTCATGGTTCCAACAGATCAAACGAACCAAATATAGTCGGACTGATATGAAGGACTTTCCCATTTACTACACATGCAGAGCAAATCGTTTCTATACAACTGCAAAACACTGCCATGAATATGCATTTACCAGTTAATTTTTTTTTTTCTCTGATCAAAGATATTGAAAGCGTTGCTGAAGTTCAAAGTGGAGCTACACAATGTTTCCACATTGTAGAAAACTTTATCAAACTGAGCAAGTCCAATGCACAACATTTGCATTAAGGACGTAAAGGTTTAACATTCTCAGTTACACAAGTGGTCATGGTTTCTCTTCTATAAATTTAGTGATTCCCACCAACACAAGAAACTGGTGTACATAGTTTCACATTAATAGTTAGGTCCATCAGCATCATTGTTATAAGAAATGTCTTTTCAAATCATTTTCCCTGCAGGTATTCAATATAATAATAATAATAATAATAATAATAATAATAATAATAATAATAAATTATTATATATGTATTATATATGTGTTTATTTATATATGTATGTATCTATGTATGTATGTGTATGTGTGTGTGTATGGATGTATGTGTGTCTGTGTATTTATGTGCATGAGGTTAAGTGAAATTTGCTTCCCAACTGCATGGATATGGGTTCAGTCCCACAGTGTGCCTCCTTGGTCAAGTCTCTTCTGTTGTAGTCCCAGACCAAACAAAAGCATTGCAGGTGGATTTAGTTGACAGAAATTGAATGAAGCCTATCCTCTGTATACCAGCATCATCATTGCTTTGGCAGTAACTTTCCATGATTGTATGGGTCAGATGTAATTTGTGGAAGCAGATTTTTCTTCAGCTGGATTAGCTTCTTGTTGCCAGTCTTCACCAGTTTCCAAGTAAGGTAATATTTCACTACAACCAGACATGTTTTCATGGAATAAAGGACACATTTATTTACAGCGATCACATGACGCCAAGCCAAAGGGACAGTTACACACACACACACACACACACACACACACACACTATTTGGCCATAAGGGATTCCCTGCTAGCTCAGTATGAAGGATGCTTACAGCCATTGAAGTGAGAAGAAAAGAGTGAAGAATGGTTGTGCTCATGCTGGGAGATGTGACAGAAAGCTCCGCCTTCTGGTAATGAACAAAAAGAGTGGAGAATGGCTAGCATGTGTAATAAAAGTCAAAAAACATGTTTTAAAATATTTCCATTGACTTTATTACACAATGCTAGCCACCTGTATGAAAAGTTTGAAAAAATTTTCTGCCCTAATTATTTTTACAGTAAAATTTTCATAATTTCAAAGCCTTTCTGGTTCACAGTTTTGATTTTATTATTATTTGCTTATAATTTTTTTATTGTTATTATTATTCTTATGATATATATATATATATATATATATATATTAGTTTATGTATATATTAATATTATCTCAGTTTAAAAAAACCTTTGACAATGTAAATATGTTAATAGTTACCATGGGTAGCAAAAATTACACAAAAAACCAGGATATCACACCCGTTTTATAGGTAGAGATACCAAGTTGAAGTGATACATTTTGAGTAGATATATCATATATATATATAGATAGATATATAATATATATAGGTTATGAGAGGTAATGGTGTCAAGAAGACCCAAAGGTGTCAGGTAATGCTGAGTAAGTGCTATGGACAGCTCCAGGTTTGGTGATTATGCAAATGAGGAGTCCAATGTAGGTCATGCACACAAATACACACATACACTTTCTGTTTCTCTCTCTCTCTCTCTCACTGCACAGTTTTCTCCTCCCTAGTTCCCTACATTAAATAAATCTGAATGCTTAACTTCAGAAAACATTCAAAGATCCCAGGATCTTGTAGTCCTTCCTTACTCTCTGTACCAATCATATCGGTTCATGCTGCATGCTTAAAATATTCATCTCGCAACTGCTAAGTCAATAAAATACTCAACATCTAGCTTGAATGACATCAGTTCAAATTGTGAACTAATCCTACCTGGATTAGTTCACCTTGACATTGAATGGCAGTTGTAAACAAGTGTCACCCTCATCCAAGTGGTGTCGTTCATTTCTGGTCTTCTATGTAGACATATTTGTTCATGGGGAAATATTATATTGCTTGGAAACAGATGATGCTGTGTAACAGGAAGAGTATTCAACTACAGAAGATCTCTCTCAATGAAATAATAAAAAGTTCTTATTCAAAACAAATTTGTATTTTAATAAGGCTTTATGAGACTAAGTTGTCTCATACTAATCACAGGATTTAAAAGATTTTACAAATGTGAGTGTGAAAGAGAGAGAGAGAGAGAGAGAGAGAGAGAGAGAGAGAGAGAGAGAGAGAGAGAGACTCTTTGTGTGTGTGTCTGTTTGTTTGAAGCCTGAGAGCAACTGCTGGAAAGGGATGAATGCTGTGTAGAGTTATTTGCAAGGATGTGAACAGAAGTTCTGTGAGAATCAGTTGATTTAATTGACAAGCAGAAAGAAAGGTAAAGAGAGAGAGAGGAAGTGAGAGAGGGAGAGAGAGAGAGAGAGAGATGATCATTTATAAGACAGTCTGTAATGGAATAACCTAACAAGAAATGTTGAAGTTGACCTAAAAATCAAAATGTATTCTAAATACAATGAGCTTTGTGAGAAACCATTCTTATCAATTCCACATGCTTCTGCTTAATTCGCTTTTGAATTCAAGAAACTGAATGACGAGTTGAAGAATATAGACTCTGGAGAATGACCTTGACTTAAAGTGAGTGAATTGTGTACTTTTTATATTATCAATGGAATTGAATTGTTAGTGGTTGGTATGACACAAGTATTGAAATTTTGTTTCCTGTGATGAAAGAATACAGCTGAAAATAATTGCAGGTTTCATATATAACTGTGATTCGTGACTGATCCACTTTTGCCTCAAGCGTTTCAGCTGAAGTAATTTTCTTTTGCTAACACCCAGTTTCATTTCAGAGGTACTGACACCGAATCTGTTGAAAGAGTTGCTGATATATAAAATGATTTCAGTTGAAAACTTATCTCTAGAATTGTTATTCCTCTCTTACCCAATGATACCATCTGCATTAACGCAAGGTTTTAGTGAAAGCCTGATCCTGAAGGTTTATAGATTCACAGTTAGAAATATTTCAAATGGAAGATTGTAACTGTCCACTTTCCCTATCTTATTCCTTAATGCACGTGGCCCCTTAGGCTTCAAATTCATGTTAGAAATTATTTATACACACACATGTATAACCATGCACATGCAAAAACTCCCAGTCCTTCACCAGGTTTTTGTATGAATACATATGCACACAGGCACATATAATGTAAAATATTAATGCCTCAAGAACACTTAAAGGGTCAATGCATAACTTTAGTGTCACAGACTCTACTGGATGAAGGAGAGATTTGCCAAAGGACAGGAGTGCAGTAACATTATCTGAAAATCTGAAGAGTTAGATGAGCTGAACTGTTTAGAATCACCTTATAATGTACACAAGCACATAGGCATACACAAATATATACATACACATGTTTTAGTTTATAAGCTTAAAGTATCTTTATAGGTTAGCACTCACGTATTATGTCTCGTTACATATTTAGTGTATGTTTAAACAAAAACATTTGGTTTGGTTGGGGATCACAAAAAAACTGCTTGAAACCAGCACACCTTGCCAAGTCACCCGGCACCTTTGTATTACTACTCCAACCCACTGTTTCATATGGTACCACAGTTTTTAGTCTCTCTTTCTGTCCTCCAAGAAATATGTATATGTATATAAATGTGTGTGTGTGTATGTGTGTGTGCGTGTGTGTGTGTGTGTGTGTGTGTGTGTGCGTGTGTGCGTGCGTGTGTGTGTGTGTGTAGGCAAATCAAAAACAGAAACAAGAAAAGCAGCAAAGGCCAAAAGAATGTACTCAGTGAATGTACAAGATTGAGGAGAGTCAAAGAAAGTTTAAGGTGGGAAAGGAGTTTGTGTCTGGCATTTCAAGCATAGCTCTTTGTCTGAAGGAGGAAAGATGAAAAATCCAGAGAGAAAGAAACAAATCATCATCATCGTTTAATGTCCACTTTCCATGCTGGCATGGGTTGAACAGTTTGACTGGCAAGCCAGTAGGCTGCACCAGACTCCAATCTGATCTGGCAAGGTTTCTACAGCTGGATGCCCTTCCTAACGCCAACCACTCAGAGAGTGTAGTGGGTGCTTTTACGTGTCACCCGCACGAAAACGGCCACGCTCGAAATGGTGTCTTTTATGTGCCACCCGCACAAGCCAGTCCAGGGGCACTGGCAACGATCTCGCTCGAAAATCCTACAGGAGCCAGTCAGGCGGTACTGGCAACGGCCACGCTCAAAATGGTGCATCTCATGTGCCACCCGCACAAGAACCAGTCCAGGGGCACTGGCAACGATCTTACTTGGCTTGCCGGGTCTTCTCACGCACAGCACATTTCCAAAGGTCTCGGTCAGTAGTCATCGCCTCGGTGAGGCCCAATGTACGAAGGTCTTGCCTCACCACCTCAGCCCAGGTCTTCCTGGGCCTACCTCTTCCACGGGTTCCCTCAACTGTTAGGGTGTGGCACTTTTTCATGCAGCTATCCTCCTCCATTCTCACCACATGTCCATACCAGCGCAATCGTCTCTCTTGCACGCCACAACTGATGCTTCTAATGTTCAGCTTTTCTCTCAAGATACTTACACTCTGACGGGTATATATATATATATATATATAGTATTGTACATGATAAAATGGCAGTTTGCTCTAATGAAGAGCCTATTTAAGATAATCACCTGAAGAAAGACATTTTACACCTTTGTATATCATCTCCACCATTGTACCACAGAGCTGATGATGCAAGGAAACAATTGGAGTGAAATAAAATAAGGAATGTCTCTCAATCCATTTTCTCTTATTCATCTATTCACAAATACATACATGCATACATACATATCATCATCATCATCGTCATCATCAAATGTCTGTTTTCCATGCTGTCATGGGTTGGATGATTTGACTGAAAACTGGTAAGGCCAGGAGCCACACCAGGCTGCAGTTATCAGTTTCGGCATGGTTTCCGTGGTTGGGTGCCCTTCCTAATGCCAACCACTTTATAGAGTGTATTGGGTGCTTTTATTGTGGCACCAGCACCAAGGCTTTTTTATGTGACACCAGTATCAACAGGGTTACCAATTAATTTGCAAGACAAAGACTGCCCCTTCAGCTAGGAGGAGGGAGTAGTATAAATACATATATATATATATATATATATATATATGTATATATTCTTTTATTCTGTTACTTGTTTCAGTTATTTGACTGGAACCATGCTGGAGCACCGCCTTTAGTCGAGCAAATCGACCCCAGGACTCATTCTTTGTAAGCCTGGTACTTATCCTATCGGTCTCTTCTACTGAACCACTAAGTTACATGGACATAAACACACCAACATCGGTTGTCAAGCGATGGTGGGGAGACAAACAAAGATACGCATACATATATATATTTATATACGACAGGTTTCTTTCATTTTCTATCTACCACATACACTCACAAGGCTTTGGTCAGACTGAGTCTATATATATGAATATATATAGATATATATATGTATGTATGTATGTATGTATGTATGTATGTATGTATGTATGTATGTATGTATGTATGTATGTATGTATGTGTATGTATGTATATGTATATATATATATGTATATATATATATATATATATATATATATATATATATATATATATATATATATATATATAAAATTATAATTAAGGATATCTAAAAGATACTAGCATGCTAGATTAGCAGTCAAAATTTGACTCTAGAACCACATTAATAGTTCAGACAGCACCAGGAGAGAAGAAAAAGAGACAAAATAGACTAGCAAAAAATTATTGGATAATTCCAGATCCCAGGATCTGGAATTATCCAATATTTAATTAATATCAATTTAAAACCAGTGGCCTAGCATATTGAAAAATCTGAAGATTCAGAAAAATTATATTATATATATATGTATGTAATATATATATATATATATATATATATATAATATGTATTTGTGTGTGTGTGTTTGTTTTTGTGTGTATGTGTGCTTATGTATCCATATATGTATATGGTATCCAGCATTCATAATGAATGTAATATCAAGTTGTAAACATGATTACTGAGGATCAGGACAGATTTAACTTGTCAGTGATAAGATGATATATGTTGATATATCCTCCACCCAAATCAAAGTGTGATATTGCATGGTGATAACAAATGGGTTTTATGAGAGCATGTATGATGACACTGAAGAAATTCAGTGAGCATGTTCTCTCTTTCTCTCTCTCTCTCTCCCTTTCTCTCTCTCTCTCACTATATATGCATAATATTAGTGCATCTGATAACAAAGCACAGATTAAATTTGGGTGGAGAAAAACATTAAGAAGAATCAAGTATATTGTGTAGGAAACTGGTTTGCTGTGGACATGTGTATGAAGTACAAGAGCTGGGCAATAAAATGGCAGTGATTCAGGTAGAATGTAGCAGTGGAAGAAGAAAACATTGGGATGTTGTGGCGAAGGATGATGTCTGAGTGATGACCTTCATGAAGTGGCTTAGAAGGGACTGTAACAAATGACAAGATGATGAAGTGGAGAAGATCCATCAAACGCATGCAAGTACAGGGATACAGGTGATGACGATGGTGGTGGTGATGATGATGATGACGATGATGATGATGAAGAGGAGGATCATGATGAGGACTGTGACAATGATGACGATGATGATGATGGCAATGACAAGAACAATGGTATTGATTTTTACAAAAATTATGATGATGATATCAAAACACCTTGGATGATAAATGTTGATCTGGGGCAGATAAAATGCAAACTATTCCTTTGTTATCAATCGTAACTATTCCTTTGTTATCAATGCAACTTCAAACTCAATTGAAACTAGAAAGTTTCTATCCATCAAATTCACCCACAAAAATCTATGAAATAAAGCTATTCAGCCAAAAGCTCCCAAAAAACATATTAAAAAAACCATAGTTGTTTGCACATTTTTATAACCATTTTTATCTCCGTTTCTCATTAATGTGATACTCATTATTTACATTTCTTCACACTCTATTAATTATAAATAAGTGAAATCAAATAAATGATTATATCCATTTTGTTTAATTAGAGTAATGTCAACCAATAGTCATCAGCTGGATGGCCATGTTCGTGAAGCTCCATTGGATTCTTCCATCACATTGGTTTGCCAGGTCTTTGCACACTGGCTAACTGACAGAAGCATCAGTTAACCAAACATCAGTAAGAGCTACCAGCTGTCCCCATACACTGTATATATATATATATATATATATATATAGTAATGTTAATTCTCTAAATGAAGTATTAACAGTAACTGCACGATAAAGTGAAGTGTATTGCCACTTAAGTGTGGCTGACCCTAGGGGTGGATGTTACTGTTGCTTTAGCCCCAGGAGGACATCTCCTCCAGCTGGCTTATCGACACACTACTGTGTCCTGTTTGTTTTGCCAAGGGAAGTTATCCCTCCCAGCAACAGTAACATCCACCCCTAGCGGTCAGCCACACTTAAGTGGCAATACACTTCACTATATATATATATATATATATATATATATATATATATATATATATATATGTATATATATATATATATATATATATATATATATATATGTGGGAAGAACCATTTTAACGATGCGTACTGCCTTAATTCTTCGAAACGCCGGAGTTTTAATGGTGGCAGCTGATGAAGGGGATGTTTCTATGTGGCCTGCTTGTTTGTTGCACCTTGTTTACCATTTTTGTCCTTGTTCTTTTGCCACGTCATGTACCCAGTTATGTATCTATATGTACATGTGGATGAACGTATATACATACATGTACATATATATGCATATACTCATATATTGTTTATATATATATATATATATATATATATATATATATATATATATATATATATATATATATATATATGTATATCATCATCATCATCATCATCGTTTAACGTCCGCTTTCCATGCTAGCATTGGTTGGACGATTTGACTGAGGACTGGTGAACCAGATGGCTACACCAGGCTCCAATCTGATTTGGCAGAGTTTCTACAGCTGGATGCCCTTCCTAATGCCAACCACTCAGAGAGTGTAGTGTGTGCTTTACGTGCTACAGGCACGCAGGCCGGTCAGTAGGTACTATATATATACAATAGAAATATGTTTCAAAAAGAAAATAGAAACTACACATAGAAAAGATATGGGGAGAGTAAGAAGAAAATAAGTGAAAAAGCACATTAGATATCAAAAAAAGAAAGGCTTTTTTTATGAAAAGTAGCGATAAATAAATACAATTAGATGAACTGAGGTAGAATTAAGAGAAATTAAATTGATTATTTTGAATTGTTAAAGAGATTCAAAATAAAGAATTTTATTGCTCTTAATTCTACCTCAGCTCATCTAATATTATTTACCTCATGGCTTTCAAATATATTCAGATAGTCTTCTACAGTAACAGTAAAAACAATGATAGAACTTATACAAAGTTACACAATTTGCTAGAAATAGCAGCTCCAATTCCTGCACTTTACCATCTTTAAAGAAAAAAGGCCATATGAGGTAATGTAGTTTTGGAGAAATTGTTTGTACATAAGGTAGGGATTGTCATGGCTGGATTACTTTGATCACGTAGCTGTTTGATCATAGCTTACATATTGGAGGTGGTGGTGGTGGTGGTGGTGGTGGTGGTGTTAACAAAAACAAATCAATAACAACATAAATGTCTTTGAAAAATGCATGTTAAAATATGATAGAAATTATCAAGACTGGAGCAGGTGGATCGCAGATCTGTTTGATCACAACTGACCTCTGGGAGTGGAGAAGTCGGTTGGGATGACAGAATTAAGCAACAACAACAACAACAAACAACAAACAAACAAACATGAACACATTTTCAAACATGCCTCTTCTCTTTCATCAAGCTGATATCAGTTGTAATAGTTCAGAAGCTACCAGAAGTTCTTCTTTGTTTTTCATATGTGACAACATTGTGTCTGCCAATCAAAATAGGCATCCCTGCTGCCACCTACAGGATGTTGATATTGACTAAACTCTATTAACACTATATTCTAAGAAAATATATAGTCATCAGGAAATTACTATCAGATCTGATTATTATTATTGTTATTATTATTATTATTATTATTATGTCTTTGGTAATTGTTGTTTCCATTCTTCTCTTACAATGAACCGAAATAAAACAATTATTGCACAGACGTAAGTTATTTATTAAAGCAAGTAATCTGTAGACTGATCTAATGTTTGCCCATCTTGCAGACTATTTGGCTGATGTTTGAAGGGAAACAAAATGAAAAGCAAAAATGCTATAACCAAATTCTACACATAATATTCTTTGTCCTTTTTATGGTTTTGCCTTCATTTTTCTTCTTTTTTGTTATTGCCTTTTTTTTTTTGCTTATCATTTTCATCTAAATACAATTTATTGATACAGTTTACAGTATGACAATATTTTCTTCCATCACTATTATTTATGCCATTTTAGCAAAGTTATGAATGCCTCATTTCTCTCTGTCTCTCTCTGTCTCTTTTCCTATCTATATACATACATATACATACACACACACACATATATGAGTGTGTGTATATATATATATATATATATATATATATATATATGATATGTATGCATGTATATGTGTGTGTGTGTAATCAGTGAAAATTATGGTTAGATGCTAAATATATCTGTTATGTTAGCATGATGTCTGAAGTGGCAGAACTAACACAAAACTAAATACATTTTGTATGTGGTATCAGTTGACCTCTAGTGTCATTTCCAACTTTCTATACCTACCTAAATAGATATCAGCAAATATTTATTACATATCTGCTTGTATTAGGTAGTATTTTCAAAGATAGTGTCAAATCCTTGGTCATTCTATGCCCTGGAGAAATGATTCTTGTACAGCAACACAAATGAACACATATTTGTTAGCCTTGTGGCAACTTACTATCAAAACCTTCATCAATCAACTTTATTCTTTTATTCATTTACTTTTCTCAACAGACTTCAATAAATAGTTGCTATGTGTATCTTTACTATGTTCAAATTCTTACTTCCAGTAAAGCTGTTTATTTTTGAACATTTCTGAAATATAGAATTTTGATTATTTCTTTTTTCATGGATACTAAACACGGTGATAAAACACCTGGAATGCTACGCTTGAACTACGAGTTCGGGTTTCTGTTGAAATATTTTTAGTTCGTCTTAAGAAAAAGCTTAAAAGTGAAAAGTCTTTATTGTGAACATTCAAATTTGGGTAAAAATAATTTAACTTCACACTTCCCCATATCAGTAACTGTTGTTGTTTATGCCGAGGTCAGTCCTGATTAAAGACACTCCATCTATGAGCATCTGAGTTTTGTGCAGTTAAGACCCCATTGTGTAATATGCATTTGCTTTAGTCGTCTGTAATGAAGCCATCCTAACCAGTGCCTCACACTGCACAATGTGGTTTCATTAGGCTGATGAGAGGACAACAAAAAAGTAAGCACGAGTGCTTTTATGCACCATGCATTAATATGAGAGATCTTCTCAGGCCAAATAATGCAGTGTTTTGTGTTCGAACACAACATTACCTTTAAATAGGAGATTCGTATTATATTTTGGTATTTAAACTGCTTCTGTCGCTGTTATCTTCTGATAAGCCCATAGGTGACACCCTTGCCTGAACAGATTCTGATGTTCTATTGACAAACACAAGAAAGGGTGAAATCAAGTGATCTGGCATTTCTGGTGGCTGTGGCAAATGGTTATTGCCTGTCCACTATATAAACACAAGTGCTTGTATGCAGCACAAGTCTATAGAAAGAAGTTCTCTTATGGGAAATAACACAGTATTCTGTGTTCTAACACAACATCTACTTTTAAGTGGAAGATAAATGTTACCTTTTGGTATTAATACTGCTTCTGTTGCCATTAATTATGATTTAATAAACCCACAAGGTATCTGCAACATGAGTGCCTGAACTGACACTGACATTCCATTTACCATTGAGGGGGTAATTTGCTGCTATGTCTCCAGTGTGGTCGTCTGTCATTGACAAGCTCAAAGAAGGGTGAAATCACATGATCTGGTAGTTCCAGCATCCATAGCAGACAGTTATTGTCAACAGTATTAACATGAGTGCTTTTGTGCACTGCGAATCCTCATGAAAAGCCCTCTCCTGGTAAATAATGCTGTATTTTGTGTTCTAACACAACATCCACTTTTAAGTGGAAGATAAATAAAACATTCGGTGATTAATGTTGCTTCTGTTGTCATTACGTTATAAAAAAAATTAGTTATGGAAATAAAAGGAACTAAGAAAATCAAATCCAAGACAAGTGTGCCTTGAAGATGGGTCGTAGTCCATTCTGAGTAGTTCTTCAGTGCAAAGCAGTGGACTGGCAGAACAGTCAGAACATTGAATTGGATCCCAGTCCAGTATTTGTTCTAATTCCCTGCACTCTGGGTTCCAATCCAGCCACAGCTTCTTGGGTGATAGGCTTAACTATTGCCCAGTTTAATTTTACTCCCTGACATCTTGGCTGCCTTAAACAATATCCACTCTGTTACAAGCATTTGAGCAAGATTTCCAGCTTGAGAATATCTTCCTCCACCACCGACATCATTTGTCTCATAGGCCCTATAATGGACCATGGCCCCTGTATTTCCTCCTGACTCAAAGGTGAAATGCCCTACTTTGTACTTGTTATAAAGTTTCACTTTTAATATACAAATAATTTGTCTACAATAGAGCCTGTGTATAGTCTTAAAATTGCTAGAAATAGTTACCAAATTACTTTCAAATCACTTTCTAAATACAAAAAAACTGTATGCAGCCATACATTCACAATGTCTGAATAAAATGACGTAAGATAGTCACAGCAAGTATATTTTGGATCATAGATCTACTTGATCTAAGGTGACCTTAGGCTAAAAAACAGCAACTGCACATCTAGATTTTTTGCTATTAACTGTAAAAGAATATATGTTAAGAGTACAAACCTCTCCAGAATGATGGCAGGAAGAATGTGTGAAGGTTTATAGTTTGAAGACACTTCCTGTCTTCAATAATTTAATCAGAATATTTTATGGCTCTTTTTCTTCTTATCCTTGGGTCTTTTCTTATTTAGCAACTTTGACAAATTGAGTTTATGATTTCTTTTAAGATTTTCAATGCTTTTTGTAAAGTAACTACTATCATATATTACACACACACACACATATACATGTGTGTATTGGCCCAATGAATGTTTGATCTTAGGTCATCATTATAGACATGTATGTATGCATTCATGCATATATGTCTGTGCATTATATATATATATATATATATATATATATATACATATAATACATACACACATACTATATACATGCATGTATATATGTATGATATATATGATGTAGAAGATAAGCATTGTATTGATCAAGTTCTGCTGAAAAAATCAGTACAAATACAAGGGTACCCCTTATATAAATGACAACCAGGATTAAAAAAAGAAAGAAAGAAAATAAAAAAGCATTCCATGTCCTGAAGACGAGGCGGGGACAGGTAGAAACATTAAGGATAAGGCGGCGAGCTGGCAGAAACGTTAGCACACCGGGCGAAATGCTTAGCGGTATTTCTGAGTTCAAATTCTGCCAAGGTCAACTTTGCCTTTCATCCTTTTGGGGTCGATAACTTAAGTACACACTGGGGTTGATGTAATAGACTTAACCCCTTTGTCTGTCCTCGTTTGTCCCCTCTATGTTTAGCCCCTTGTGGGTAATAAAGAAATAAGAAATGTTGAGGATAAAGCTGAATTTTGGATCTTTATTGTTCAAAAGAAATAGTGTCTCATATGCAAATACAGGGAAATGTTAAAAAAAAAAAAGATTAAATTAGAACATAGTCGTGTTTGCAGTACAAGTTTTTAAGAAATGCTTTTCCATCAGGTAAACATGAGTCTGAGGTGAAAACATTTACCTTGTAGCTTTAGGTTCAGTCTTACTGTGTGGGACCTTGGACATGTGTCTACTGCTATAGCCCCAGGCCATCGAAAATCAACAAGTGCATTTGGTAAATGGAAACTGAAAGAAGCCAGTTATACACTCATCTGTACACATATGTGGAGGCGTGTGGCTAAATGGTTAGGGTGTTGGGTTCATGATCATAAGATTGTGGTTTTGATTCCTGGACCAGGTGACTCATTGTATTCTTGAGCAAGACACTTCATTTCACATTGCTGCAGTCCACTCTGCTGGCAGAAATGAGTCATCCTGTGAGGGGTTGGCGTCCCATCTAGGTGGAGAATTTATAGGCCCTGGAAACCAAGAAACTGGCCCTTATGAGTTGACATGACTTGAGAAGGCACCTTTAAGGAAAGTACATACGTATATATGCATTTATGCCCAATCCATACCACAGGCAAGATGGATGTTATTATCTATCATGATTCAGCTATAAGAGCTGAATGATTGATGTAACCATGAAGTTCTGGTGATCTGATGAGCTGGCTTTCTTCATCTGCATTGATTTGAAAATATACAATTGCATTGTATACATAGCATGCACATTAATGCTGACATGTAAACATAATTTTTTATACACTGGAAATATTGTTGCATGAAAAAGGGTGTGAAACAGCTGTAATCCTAAGGATGTCATGTGGTTAAATGAATATATTCACCTGTCATACTTTATGACTCTTTATGGTTTATATCCGCTCCTCATGAAATAATTTCATCAAAATAGGATTTCACGGATTTCAGTTGTATGGAACTCTGCATTATGCAATTCTCTACTAGATTACTACGTGGTCTGTTAGCTGAGCTTGCCAGAGGAGCTTTCTGTGAAAGCTATATGATTCTATGAAGCCATATATTATACTACACGCACACACAACCACATATATAAAACAAATACACACATACATATAATATGTATATATTTCCACAGTTAAGTAGAAATGCTACAATACTTGTATAATAACGAGATAGTATTAATATTGGGTTTGCTTACAAGTTCACCAAATATTGGATTATTTAATTCATTTCTTCAGCTTCATGTAAACCATGAAAATACTCTTTAGTTTGCATTTAGTTTTGGAAATCCAATCTTCCATTATTTGATAAGTAGGTGATGTGTAATGTCTTGTCCAGAATATTACATGACACAAGGAAGAAGGTATAAAGGAGACTTGCTAACAAGTTATTCCTGTGGGCCAATACAACTCTTGAAGAGAGAAGGTTAAAAAATGGAATATACTTGTATCAAATGTAAGAAATAGTTCTTAGGATGATTTATTATGTTAGAGAAAAAAAAATAAAATAAAATAAGGAAAAGATTATCATTTTGTAAAAACTGGAGGAAAAGAGCTAAATTTGTTCAATTACTTGTGTATGTGCATGAAGACAGAAAAAATGATGAATGCCTAAGGTAAAGAGCATAATTTCTTCATAGTTTAGGAAAATATTGTTTCATGCAAAACTCTGCTTCATGCAATTTGTTTTAAGCCTAAGGTGTATTTATTAACAGTGTGCAAAAGAAGAGCCACCTCTTGAGTTCTATACAATAAGGTTTCAGGCAAAGTGTTGCAGAACAACACAAAAATAAACTAACAAATCCAATAGTCACTTATTATACATTTTTCTACACAAGCTTTGCAATTGTTATGAAAAAAAATAGGCAAATGTAGCATCAGTCTCTCACAGTTTTTCTTGATTCTCAGCAATATGCTATACTTTTTTTCTTTTTTACCAAAAGACACAACTAAAATTATTATTTGTTATAATTAGATCTCTTATTCAAGAATACAAAAACATTTTGATTCTTCAACGGTGTGTTTTGTTTTGTATCTAGTTTTATGAAGAAAAATTTGATTAAATGATAACTTGAAGAAAATCTATGGTTACATAGCATCCTTGTGAGATTAATAATTCTCACTAGAACAGTTGAATTCCAAGTAGACGTCGGTGATATCTGTCTGTAAAACGTACCTGCATTCATTCAGTATTCTTCACAAATTACTCACATTTTGTGAAGACAAGAATTAATTCCAGTTAAATAAATTTAGGGCTGATAGAATATCCAATGTCTGTGCCTTTTACTAACTAAATAGTTTTGGTTCCTATTGAAGAATGCAGATCTTTATTATTGTTGTTGCTCTTTAGTTCCATATAGAGCCTGATTGAACATACTTATGACTCAAAGTGTTCCAGTGACAGTTACATTGTATTTTTCTTCTTCAGTTGCCATATTGTCATGCGACATTATTCAATGAATTATTAGATACCATTTATTTTAATGCAGTCATCGTTTATGTATATATATATTTCTGCAGCAGTTGTTTAGCTGGTGCAGTCTGTGACACTTAAAGACTATCTGCATTGATTTTAAGTCCCTTGGCTCCCTCTTTTTCTTCTGAGACAGAGTCTGTCAATATCACTGTTTCCGTGTAAATTTGCAATCGTTTATATGTATGTATGATGTAGTTATGTCTTCTTCTGTTTTTAATTGTTTAAATTCTTCCTCTGCGAAAGGAGCTGACTTCTGGCAAAGATACAAAGCTTCATCATTGGAATTTAGATATCGAAAACAATGTCACATTTTAAACTTGAGGGAATTCTTGCATATTTTTATTGTTCCACTTACAGACTATATTTGTGTTGTATGACTTAGTTGGTTGGTTTCTTTTTCTGAAAATCCAAGCTTATCCAGATTGTCACTTAGGCATTTACTCTCAAAAGTAAGTGCGCCAATTATTATTGGTATAAAAGTGAATTTATAATCTGGATTTAGAAGCTGGAAGCTTCAAAGCAGTTGTCTATAGTTATCCTCTTTCTCTTTGATTCACATCAGCAGGACAGTGACCTCTATAATGGTACATACTTTTCCTTGTCTGTTACAAACAACAATATCCAACCTTTTACTTTTAACCTTGACAGATGTTTTGATGGTAAAATTGTGCTGATCGTTTAGGTGCATACTTTGATTAGTTGCATTGCTTTTTGTTGAGATAAAGTAAAATAAACTTTCAGTTCAAAATCGGACATTTCATTCTTAATGACCTGATTGCAATCTCCTGTTCATGGATTGCAAATGCATAGCCTTCGAAGTGTGATGTAGTGGTCACAAGTCCAAGAGGCTTTGTTTCATGGCAATATTGCTATCTTCTTCAAAGCAGCAAGCTGGCAGAATCGTTAGCACAGTAGACAAAATGCTTAGTGACATTTTTGCCATTTTCAAATTCAGAGTTCAAATGCTGTCAGGGTTGACTCTGCCTTTCATCCTTTTGAGGTTGATAAAATAAGTACCAGTTGAACACTGGGGTCGATGTAATTGATTTAACCCTTCTCTGGAAACTGCTGGTTTGTTGCCAAAATTTGAAATCAATATTACTATCTTCTTCAAGTCTTCAGGAAACATACCCATGCATAGTCTTTTTTGGTGTGCTGAGCATTTTAAATCCAGGTCTTCTTTGAGATATGTTAGTCTGGTTGTTTGGGGGTTTTGGGAGAAGTTATCAGGAAAACGATGCTTCCTGAGCAGCTTACTTCTGACACATAGAATATTGTTCTCTTCAGTTTTCAGCACTATGTTAATGTATACATTTTTGGTGCCATTGTTCAGCTGTCTGAGTAAGACCATGTGACATTTGAAGGCTGCCTGCACTGATCTGAAGTCTTTAGCTCCTTCATTTCCTCTTAGGTAGATCCTGTTGATATCACTATTTTTATGGAGATTTCCACTTCATATCAGAATCTTGCAGGTTTTATTGTCTATAGAGTGGATTTCCTCTACAGACCACTCAAGTAAACCAAATGTTAGAATTAGTACTGGTACTGAAAATGCATTGTGGGATATTATCTTATTGTAAGAGGAAACTTCCAACTACCATATCTTTCTAAATCTGGTATAATATCCTTGGGTTACTCTATCTTTACTCACAGGGCCATTGTATGTCATGTGGGAAGTTAGGATGCTGTAGACTTAGAGGTTGAAAGGATGCTTGTTTCTTCTGGAAGAAAAGTTTTGTTGGTAAAATTAGAGCTCCAGGAGTTAAACTTAATAACTGAGGAGGAGTATGTGTTTCAGTGAAGCAGGTGGGGGTTGCTGCTGTGTTGGAAACAAAGGAGGAAGTGAACTTGTGTGTGTAATATGTGCATATAGTAAGAGATGAGAGCAATAGTATGGGTACAGTTCTATATTTAAGAAATGAGGAATTATGTACATTATTTACATTATTTACATTTGATGGATATTTGTCCTCATCTTGTTTGTTGTTAACACAACGTTTCGGCTGATACACCCTCCAGCCTTCATCAGGTGTCTTGGGAAAATTTCGAAGCTGGGTTCTCATTCCTAGGGTATTTTTCCATGTTGTTGTTGTTGCTATTATTACTATTATTAATATTATTCAGATCACAGCCTGGAATTGAACTCGGAATCTTAGGGTTAGTAGCCTGCACTCTTAACCAAGATTCTGAGTTCGATTCCAGGCAGTGACCTGAATAATAATAATAATAATAATAATAATAATAATAATAATAATAATAATAATAATAATAATAATAATAATAATAACAACATGGAAAAATACCTTAGGAATGAGAACCCAGGTTCGAAATTTCCCCAAGACACCTGATGAAGGCTGGATGGTGTATCAGCCGAAACGTTGTGTTAACAACAAACAAGATGACGACAAATATCTGTCAATTGTAAATAATGTAAATAGTAGTATGGGTGTCATTTTCAGCTCAGAGCTGTGCAAGATATGCCAACAATAGAGAATAACCTTGATTGAGAAACTGGTATATTTCTTTGAAGTTTGAGTCAGTGTTGCAAAACCAGTGAATTCAAAGATCAGAGAAATTGATACAAGAAGTTAGTGGATTTGGTGTTCCTGGCGTGATGGGAATTGGCTGGAAGTGAAATGATAATGATATCAAGGAAGATGAAGGAGGTGTCAGATATAGTAGCAGTGAATTCTTCAGATAAAATGAAATAATAAGAAATATTATTACTGAGTTGATGCCTGATAAAGCTGTTGGCATTGATGTACTTTTGTCGTTATTAGTGGCAATTATGGCCCTCGGGTAGATCCAATGCAATGAAATGAGCCAACAAGAAGAGTTTATTCTTTGAACTTATCCTTATGTTCTTGATGGCCGCACTAAAAATGCTTGTAAAATTGCCCAGTTGAAGGGAAATAACTGATTGTGAAGAAGAGTTTGACTAAATGAAGAAGGGTGGTGGTTTTGGGTCTGGAAAGGGGGCAGCAATCAAATACATACTTAAGGCTAATAGGCTGTCACTTTGGCTCGGGGTGACTCTGTGGAAGGATTTATCATCAATGGTGAACAGAAATTTGGAATGTCTTGGAGAAAAGGGAATCCTTTGTAGAAATCTAGGAGATAATGCTTGTACCTAAAATGTGTTATTGAGGTGGAGATGAGGGGTTTATAGCAGTTCATTGAGGAACCAGTTAAAGGCAGAAATGACAGGGAGATAAGATTGTCAAGTTTGTGAAGTAAATAGTAGAGATGCAGATATGGTTCCAGTGAGTAGAAAGGAGTGAGAAGAGACGAGTCAATGTATGACCATGGAGGCTTCTACCTACATCTTGTAAAGCAAACCTCTTGACTACACAAACACACAATCATGTTTGCATCCATTTCTATTATTTTTTTGGCATTCAATTAAACAACTGTGCCATAACCAAAGTTCGTGCCTGCACAGGATCGAAAGCAATCAATAACCTACTATGTAGAATCATTCAAAAATAATGTTGGTGCCTATTTCGAAAGAGACACTATCAAAGTCATTAGGAGTGCTGCTACTTCTTACAGCAATGATCTCTCTTCAACTCTTCCAAACCTTATTAACAATTCGAAGTATGCTTTTTAAATTTTATTTTATGGTTTAGCTAGAAAAGAAGGCCAGTGGCCATGACACTTTTTCAAGGTCTCTGAGACTAGTGGAGGAACTTATCCTCAGACCAGTGACCAGTCAATAAGACTTGTATAACAGAATGGATTCCACTAAAGAAAATGCTAATGGCTAAATGGTGCTGTTAACCAGACATTGGATTATGTTCTGTGTAGGGTATTTGAGAATTCAGTCTTTTAGCAATGAACACATGGCAATTTCTGTGACAGAATGGAAATCACAAACCCGCCTATTAGATGTCTACTACCTTAACAAACTAACATTCTGTGACTGTTTTCTTAAATCATTAGTCAAAAACGAATCTCATTTAGTAATTTTAGACAAACAGAAATACTGGATTGTCAGAAAATTATGTAATTTAATTATTAAAATATACATTATATTTTAGTAGGGTTGAAAACTCAAACAATATATGTTTCTTTTTTTTTTGTGATTTGTTTCTTTCTTTTTCCACACCAACTGAAAATATTAATATTTCATTCTGAAACCAAGTATATTGTCATTTATGATTATTTTGATCATCAATGACAATTTAAAATTATTTTAGGCTACAAAGGAACATTAGTTGTTGCAAGCAGACATAAACTGACAGACATTAAATTCTCTGCTGTCTTCATTGGTGTCAAAATATTCTTCCTTGAAACAAATATTTCTATAACTTTGGGCTTTTTTTTTTTTTTGCAACATTTTGCTATTCTACAAATAAAAATAATGTAAAAAGAAATAAGGTACAGTTGTAATCATCTTTGTGTTGGCGTCATAGATACTATTATTCTTGGACTAGAATTTGCTATTATATAATGTTGAAGTCTGTTATTAAACAACTGAAAATTTGGAGACATTTAAGCCCTAATCATGGGAAACAAATAATCTCTAATGACAGAGTTTAGGGGATTTCCCTCTATCAGTTCAAAAAATTAATTGTTTATATCTAGTAATGTAGGTTGTGGCTCTAGATAAGACATTTAACTGTTAATTCTATGCAAATTTAATTGACAAGGATGAGAAAGGGCTAATTTTCATCTCAAGCCATCAAGGACAAGAAGAAATACCACCCTACGAAGCTTTTGAACAAAGTCAAACATCCCCTCGAAGATCCTGTCTGGCGATAGGACTCTGCACCATGTCACACAAACAAAAGAATCCAGTCATGGCTGTCAGACAATTTCTGCAACCACATCTTCCCTAACATCTGGCTACCTAACTTTAAAAAATGTCCTTTTCCAAACTGCAAAACCTGTACCAACTTTATTGATGACATATTGATAATATAAATCAGGACATAAAATTCCCTTAACTTGCTCATCAAAAAGTTTACTTCATACTGTTAAATATAACGAATGCAACAAACATTACATAGAACAAACTCATCTGGAGATTCCTTTTAATCTCTCTTATTAATAATCATTACCTTTGTTTATCTTTGCATTCAGGTTTGGGCCTTCCTTGTCATTTTACTCTTTTACAGCCTCAACAATTTCTTGTAATTTCTCATTGCTATCTGCCAATAATGCTGTTCCATCAGCATGTCTTACATTCTTTCTGTTTGTATCATTGACAGTGAGATCTTTGATCTCATTTGAATCACTCTAAATATATACTCAGTGTAGATATTAAATAGGTAGCACGATAACACACATCCTTGTCTTACATCTCTTTTAATCTCTGCTTTATACACACACACACACACATATACATTAGTATATATATATGTATATATATATATATATATATATATATATATATATATATATATATATATATATATATATATATGTATAATTATATTTATATATTTGCTATATTTAATTATATTTACACACATGTATGTATTTGTGGTGTAGAGTTCAGCCTTTCTGTGTATATGCAAAGAAGCATGTGATTTCCAACATACTTTGACCACTGTCCAAAAATGAGGATGTTACGGCATCGTCGCATCATCATGCGTAAAAGACCACTCTTCATATTAAAGTCAAAAATTCTTTGTTCTCAAATATATGTCAATTCACTGACTTTGTTTTGGAAAGTCTTTGGTGAACAGATTTCTTTATTTCTTTCAAATTACTCTTTATATTTAGAAATAAAGATAATAAAATGCAAGTAAATAAAGTCAATATTATTTGCCTATATTCAATAATATTTGCAGACGGGTGCTCTCATTTCAGCAAACATGCCTCATATATTCAGTTTGGTTTTATGCTTGAAGCAAAATTGCATTATTGTTGTAGAGTTCAAAGAGAAAGAGAGAAATTAATAAAAAGAAATTGTTCTGCTTGGTTCAGAAAGTCAGAGAGGCATGTGTAGTTTAAAATATTAAGGGAAAATTGAGGATGTGTAAAAATTTTTTTTTTTTACAAAAGCAAGGGTCAGTTAATCGGAAATATTTATATTGGATTATATTTCTTGTGGTAGGAATTGGAAATGTTCTTACCGTTTTGCTTTGGGTTCAAACTTTCTGTGTCTCTTCTCTTTCAACTCTACAACTATGATGCAGGTTTTCTTAAACACGAGACACAACTAAAGAGACACTTTGCTGAAATTTAAAGTATGTGTTTGAAGATTTAGAAAAACTAGTAATTACAAGGGAAATAGTTAGAGGTGCAGCTGTGTAGTTACAGAATTTGCTTCCCTACCACATAGTTCTGGGTTCTGTCCCACTGCATGGCACCTTGGGCAAGTAGCTTCTACTATAGCCTCAGGCTGACCAAACCTTGTGAAGGATTTGATCGGCAGAAACAGTGTAGAAGCCCATCGTGTGTGTAGAGTGCTTGTCTTTGTATCTTTGTTTTGTCTCTCACAACTAGTTTTAGTTTGTTTATGTCCCTCTAACTTAATGTTTCAGCAAACCAAACAGACAGGAAAGAAGTAGTACTAGTTTCAATTTGTTTGGCTACATCCTTGAAGGCACTACTCCGGCATGGCTGGAGTGCAGTGACTGAAACAAAAACGATAAAAGCTACTCATAGTTTTACTTGTCAATGCAGTTGCAGATGTTTAGGTTCCAAGATCAAATACCACCAAGATTTTGCTTCTCATTTTTTTTGCAGTTGATGAAATAAGCTTTGAGATCAGTGTAATCAAAATGCTTCCTCACCTAAAAATTGAAGGCCTTGTGCCAGAATTTGAAGCCAGTTTTGCCAGTGTCAAAATAACTTGGAATAAAAGAAACTGAATGAAAAACTACTTTTGCTCTCTTCTCCATAGAGAAAAACTGGATGAAATAACATGGTGAAGAACAAGAAGATTTTAACAGCAATCTAAAGAGCTATAGAATCACCCTTTTCAGGCAGCAGATGGAGAATTTAGACAGAATCATGTGCTCTTTGTGTATGTAACTGAACAAATAAAAGTAAAGATTTTTTTTTCACTGTGTGTTTATATTGGTGTATATGTATATGCGTGTGTGTGTGTGTGTGTATATATATATATATATATATATATATATATATAAATTCTTTCATTTGTTTCAGTAATTTGGCTGTGGCCATGCTGGAACACCACCTTTAGTCGTGCAAGTTGACCTCAGGACTTATTCTTTGTAGGCCTAGTACTTATTCTATCGGTGTCTTTTGCCGAACTGACACAGACACACAAACATATATATATAAACGACAGGCTTCTTTCAGTTTCCATCTACCAAATCCACCCACAAGGCTTTGGCTGGCCCAAGGCTATAGTAGAAGACACTTGCCCAAGGTGCCATGCAGTGAGAGTGAACCCAGAGCCATATGTTTGGGAAGCAAGCTACTTCCCACACAGCCACTCCTGTGACTATAGATATAGACATATTCGTTTTTTGGCTACATTTGGGGGGCGGGATTCTTGTAGCAGAACATTAGTTGGAAAAAATATGCAACATTCACTGTGAAGCCACTCGGAGTTATTTCCCTTGCTTTATCTATGATCATTCTCACAAACATAGTGACTAATATATACATATGTTACACACACATGTATGTACATATATATATATATATATATATATATATATATATATGTCTCATCATCATCATCATCGTTTAACATCCATTTTCCGTGCTGGCATGTGTTGGACGATTTGACTGGGGACTGGCAAGCCAGGAGGCTGCTCCAGGTTCCAATCTGATCTGGCAAAGTTTCTACAGCTGGATGCCCTTCCTAATGCCAACCACTCCCTGGGTGTAGCAGGTGCTTTTTAGGTGTCACCAGCACAGGGAACCAATCAGGCAGCACTGGCAATGAACCATGCATGAATGGT
>NC_142935.1:4349969-4392469 GCF_046866305.1 Octopus bimaculoides | reverse complement strand
CCCAGCAGAAAACAGAATTTCATGGAAGTACACTGTTCCTTCATTTCAATTATCACAAAAATTGAAAAACAGGAGAGAAACACTGCAAAACAAAGATGCACCACATGGCGGTATGACTTCACCCGATGATGCAAGTCAGCAGACTGATGCCTGAGGGTTGCATCAAGTTGCTTCTAATGGTGGAAGTCTGAACTACAACAGGTTTGTCCCACAGAGAACATTTCTGGTTACTTTTGGGTACCCCCTCGTATGTATATATATATATATATATATATATATATATATATGCGAGTAAAAATAAATACAAAAAAAGGTGGATTTTTTTGTATGATTGTGTATAGAGGAATATATTATTTTGCTTAAAAGAGTTCCAACACTGTCTGTTTTTTATGTTTTATTTATATTCCTGCAGAACTAATGTGGGGTATAGAATATGGAATATACAATATATAATATAATATACAATATATAATATAAAATAAAATAAAAATGGATGGCACCATGAAATAAAGTATTGAATGTAGATGAAATATTGAGTGTTCAATATAAAGGATCAAATATATAAATATATAAATATAAATATATATATATAAAGGCGACTCGAGTTTCAGGGCTATTTCCCTTCGTCATGGCTGGTATGACAGTCTTTAACAGAGAAAAAATAAGTTCAAAAAGAACAATTCAAACTTTTTGAGAGATCAAAAAAGAGAGAAAAAATTATTTCTAATAAAGATTCATCATAGTCATAAAAAACAGCCAGAGCAAATAATAAGAATATGAAAATAATAGTTGAAAAATTTCGTTATAGGTATAAATATACGATAAAGAAGTATAAAAACATGGAGAAAAAAAAAGATGTTGAATGAAAATTAGATTTAATACAAAATTGGATTCAATACATATGCACATTTCGAAGGAAAATACAAATATGTGTTAGAAAAAATTATCATAGTAATTATAATTAAATTTATGCATTGTCATTCTCATCAATGCGAGGAATTTTTAGAAGAACAACAAAAAAGGTTTAATAAAATAAAATAAAATAAAGTGCAGGAGTTGTTGTGTGGTAAATAGCTTGCTTACCAACCACATGGTTCTGAGTTCAGTCCCATTGCATGGCATCTTGGGCAAGTGTCTTCTACTATAGCCTCAGGACGACCAAAGCCTTGTGAGTGGATTTGGTAGACGGAAACTGAAAGAATCCCATTGTATGTATGTATATATATGTGCGTGTGTTTGTGTCTGTGTTTGTCCCCCCACCCAACATCGCTTGACAACCGATGCTGGTGTGTTTATATCCCCTATAACTTAGCAGTTCAGCAAAAGAGACCGATGGAATAAGTACTAGGCTTACAAAGAATAAGTCCTGGGTCGATTTGCTCGACTAAAGGCGGTGCTCCAGCATGGCCGCAGTCAAATGACTGAAACAAGTAAAAGAGTAAGAGTAAGATACAATAAAGGAAACTACAGATTTGAATAAATTTGTATTTCTTTTAGTAGTGTAGTGGTAGATATATGTGGTTTAAGTTCTAATAATTTGGCGATACGTTTAGAGAAAAATAGAACAAAATATTTCATGGAAACCATCATCATCATCATCATCATCATCACTATTGTCATTATGATCAGAATTGATTTATCATTAGTATCATCATCATCATAATCATCATTGTCATCATCATCGTCATCATCATCATCATTAGATTGGTATTATTATCATCATCACCATCATCATCGTCATCCTCACCACCACCACCATCATCATCATCGTCGTCGTCATCTTCATCATCATCATCATCATTATTATCAGTATCATCATCGTCGTCATCATCAGATTGGTATCAATATCTCATTATCATTATTGTCATCATCATCATCATCATCATCATCTTTATTATTTCAGAAAGTTTAGAAATTTCCGTTTATCTTTATGCCACAATACTTCATCTTTGACAACATTTAGTTAAATTCTTAATTCCTATGGTTATTTTTTTTATTTCATTTCCCCTTTCTGTTTGTATTGCTTTTTATATTTAGTCATTTTGTTTTTTTTTTATTTTTACATTGATTCATTTTGTGTTTTGTTTCCAAAAAAAAAAAGAAAGAAAAATAGAAAAGCAAAATGGAAAATATATTACTTCAAATTTGTAAATTTATGTTCCAAATTGATTGATTTATGTTGTAAATTGATTGATTTATGAGACTGTCATATCCTTCATTTTGCAGTCAATTGAAAAATAACAATTTTCTTCTATTTTCTTCCATTTTAGTTTTCGGAAAAGGAATGGCTCTTTCCTTCCTATATTGTTGCTGGGTCTCTCTTGGCCTAACCTTAACTCTAATGCCATGGCTGTCACACCCAATCTAACTTCAAGTATTACATGAACTTTTCCTGTCTTTTCCCATAAAACCAAACTCTCTGCCTGAGAAGAAATAGATAAATTCTTTTGTTTCTTTGTTGCTTTTTATATTCTATCTTTTTTAAAATGAACAACAACTAAAAATGCAAATAACCAAAATTTCCACCACATCTAAACAAAAATTGAAAAATAAATTTGTGAAATTATGCAAGTGTGGCAGGTACTTAGTGCCTCGGAGTGTAACATGGAATTAAAATCCAGACATTAAACATTGAATATGAAGCAAAACAAAGTGGTTATTCTGTTTGTATTTCTGTTTATATCAATTAAATAATTATAACGCCTTACATTCTTTATTATTATGTCTGAGAAGGAGAAAGGCAACATTATTAAGATCTTTTGGAGTCACTGCAATTAATGGATTGGAAGAAAGGTGAGGGGGAAAAAAACCATTTCTCCTGCAATAAAATTGAAGTGGCAGATTCAAAAATATGAGGTTATCCTCAGATGAGAAACCTGTTTCTGAACACTTGTAACAGACAGATTTAGCTTCAGAAAACTAGCCAATGTCTTGGTGGTGAGGTTAAACTTGACAATGATTTAAATGTACAATAAATGATTTTAGATAAAACATATTAAAAGACCAACTAGAGACACTGGTGTCTGTGGGTTTGTGTTTTTAATGTTTGAAATTGTTTGTAATTCTGAGGTTGAAAACTGGAAAATTGAGAGAAATAAGAGTGAAACATTATTAAATATATCACAGCAGATCAGAAGAGAATTATATAACATCATCATCATCATCATCATCATCATCTTAACACTCAGTTTTCCATGCTTGAATGGGTCAAATGGAACTCACTGAGGGAGATTTCCTTGGATTGGATATTTTAAGCCAGATATTTTAAGCATCTCAGCGATGATTCTTGAAGGGGTAGGGTTTTCCCTCTCTTCATATCCTTAATTGCTTTATCTACCAGGGTAAAGTTGATTTGGGTAGCTGGTCCCTGAACTGGGTCATGTGTGTGTGTATGTGTATATACATTATATATATACATACACGTATAAATACACACACACATACACATATATATATATATGTATGATATGTTAGATTGGAGGTGCAATGACCCAGTGGTTAGGGCAGCGGACTCGCGGTCATAGGATCGCGGTTTCGATTCCCAGACCGGGCGTTGTGAGTGTTTATTGAGCGAAAACACCTGGAGCTCCACGAGGCCCTGGCAGGGGATGGTGGCAAACCCTGCTGTACTCCTTCACCACAACTTTCTCTCACTCTTACTTCCTGTTTCTGTTGCGCCTGTAATTCAAAGGGTCAGCCTTGTCACACTGTGTCACGCTGAATCTCCCCCAAGAACTACGTTAAGGGTACACGTGTCTGTGGAGTGCTCAGCCACTTGCACGTTAATTTCATGAGCAGGCTGTTCCGTTGATTGGATCAACTGGAACCCTCAACGTCATAAGCGATGGAGTGCCAACAACAACATGTTAGATTATGTAGTTTAGTATACCACCAAAGAAGATAGGATGGTCATGGTGGGAATGTTTTTAACTATTGACTTGCTTTACAAGAATCTGCCTGCAGTTTATCAGTAACAGCAAATTAAATAAAAAAATGTATTAACAAGTATCGTAATGTTGCTGGAAATGTTTTGTGTCTAATGCCTTAATTATCATTCTCTTCATATTTAATGAAGCCCTCTACACGACTGAAAATAAATTTATGAATCCCAGAAGAAATAAATGCATAGTTATCAGCACCAGGATTTGAACTTGGGACATATGTGGTTATTAGTAAATACTATAAGCATTTGCATGTGTTGCTCTCATGATTCTGCCAACCAACCGACCGTGTAGAATGGTAGTATTGCATTACTCAAACCACTAATCATTTACCTGATCGCTTTACACTCTTGTCGTCAGCTCTCAACTAATTCTCTGCCAGTGCACTACAATTTATGTTTGCAGTGAGACTACTCTGGTTAGAGATATATATATCGATTTTTAGATAGCTCTTCATAAGTTTCTTACAACCAAATAAAACCAAAATTTAATTTATATTTTTGTTAATAAAAAAAATTTTGTTCTTGAAAATTTAATTGTAAATTTCAATTAAAATAAATTTAGTCCCATCTAAGTAGCAATAAGAGAACAGAGAGGATGGGGAGAGGCTAATCTCAACAATCCATAAATCACACACACACATGCAGACACACATGCAGACACACATGCATTATGCACAATCATACAACATTGACAGTGCAGAGAGATCTGTAGGAGGTGTTTCATGACAAAATGCTTTACTCCACATTGGCCACAGTTCATTTATCTGTCTATCTATGAGAAATAGGTACCAAATCCTTTGGAAATATTATTAGTACAAAACTTATCTCCCCCCACTACCGTTTGCCAATTTCTAGCTATGAAAATGGAGCTAAGAAGACATTGTCATTTCACATATATTTCCAGTGATAGGTATGTTATTTAATTTGTTGTAGCCATCACATGTGTAAGTATATGAGACAGCTGGAATATGGAATTAGCTTTGACAGCAGTATCAATATGCAGTAAATAGGATGCAGGTATGCACTGATGTTAAATTTTGGTGCCACATTTTAACTACTTTGTAGATACATGGTATTTGCTTTGAAGCTCACAATTATTGACTATCAACAGCATTTGCTCTGTTATCATTGCTCAATCTATATTTTTACAAACATTACATGCATGTATGATATAAGTAATGACGACAGCAACAACAACAACAACACTATTGATAATAACAACAACAACAACAACATATTCTACATAAATTTATCCCCGTGCAAATGCAACCATGCTCACTCTGCGTTTTGTTTTCTCCCACAGACATCAGTATTTTTCCATTGCATGGCAGCACACCCGTTAGCCATCTTCAGGTGCAAAACCTCGTTGTCCCTTGATGTCTCTGGTTGAGACTTGGGTGCAACTTGTATAAATTAAAGCAAAACCAAACATAACATAATAATAAAAATAATAATAATAATAATCCTTTCTATTTTAGGCCTGAAATTTTGGGGAAGTAGACAAGTCCATTAAATCAACCTTGTATTTATTTTATTGGCCCTTGAAGGATGAAAGACAAAGTCAACCTTGGTGGAATTTGAACTCAGAACATCAAGATGGACAAAAAGCAGTGAAATGTTTTGCCTGGCATGCTAATGAGTCTGCCTTCATAATAATGATAATCCTTTCCACTAAGGGCACTAAGCCTGAAATTTTGTGGGAGGGGCCTAGTCGATTACATCGACCCCAGTGTTTCACTGGTATTTAATCTGTTGACCCCGAAAGGATGAAAGGCAAAGTTGACCTTGGCAGCATTTGAACTCAGAACACAAAGATGGACAAAACACAGTGAAGCATTTTGCCCGTCATGCTAATGATTCTGCCAGCTCACCACAATAATAATAATAATAATAATAATAATAATAATGATGATGATGATGATGATGATGATGACGATGATGCACCAGCAGCAGCAGCAGCAACAACAACAACGACAACAACACCAACAACAACAACAACAACAGTATAAATGCTCTTTAAATAACACTATAAACACATTTTTACTTATATCTGCAATGTTGAAAACTTACTAGAATTTCAATGATGCACCCACCCATTCCCAACCCTGCCACCTGTACTAGAAACCTTGATAAAGGTTGTGATAAAGACTGACAAAATAGTGATAGTAAAAATGGTTAATGTTAGCAAATATAACAATGATAACTGTGGTAGTAATCTGCTACTCACATAAATTCTCGCAGGAATAAGAACAAACCTGAGTCAAACCAAACAATAGGACTAATAAAAATGTGACTTTGTGGTAAGAAGCTTGCTTCGCAACCATGTGGTTCTGAGTTCAGTCCCACTGTGTGGCACCTTAGGCCAATGTCTACTCCTATAGCCTCAGGCTGACCAGAAACCTTGTGAGGGATTTGGTAGATGGAAACTGAAAGAAGCTCGTCGTTTATACATATACACACACATATATATATATATATATATATATATATATATGTATATAGTTCAAAACTTAATATATATATGTATATATATTTCTGAGTGTTTGTGTCTGTGTTTGTCCCCCCTCCCACACACACACACACACCATCGCTTGACAACCGATGTTGGTGTGTTGATGTTCCTGAAACTTAGCAGTTCAGCAAAAGAGACCAATAGAATAAGTACTAGGCTTACAAAGAATAAGTCCAGGGATTGATTTGTTTGACTAAAGGCGGTGCTCCAGCATGGCCGCAGTAAAAGGACTGAAATGTGAAAAAGGATAAAAGAATATGTAATGCACATACAATGCATGTTTAAGTACACATGCATTCTATATTTGTTATGAACACAGATGCATGTACACACACATACATCATTAAGATAATGATATTAATATCGGTGTATGTATATATGTAGCCAAAACTCTGTCAGTCCTCGCTCTCTGACTGCTATTGACAATCCTTCTGAAGTTACTCAAACATCTGATATGAAACAGAGGGTCTTCTTGAGTACATCAATGCACCACATATCTCGGTCCTTCTGTCATCTCCTTGCTGCTCCAAATGACTATATCAGATCTGTTATGTTTGCAATTGGCAGAAGTTTCAATGGGAATGTTCCACCAATATTTCTTGTGTTCAATAGAATTACTTACATTTATGCCAGGGCTGTCTTTTCTGCAGATGGCATTCTACATTGTTTTAGCAGCAACATCATATCACAGTGAGAGGTTGTATACGACGATGACATTTTTGGACATCTTCTGATTACATGCATTATTTCATCCATAGGAATTCACATAACACTTGTAGTCGCATCTAGGGATGTTAAGGGCTTTGCTCTCTCGTTTGTTCATGTGATATTTTGCAGTTATTGAAAAGCAATCCAATATATATTTATCCATATATATATATATATATAATTTTAAACATAAAAAAAGAACTCAATATGCAAATTAGAGTGTATATAATTATTTCTTTCCACTAAGAATCAGCAAAATGAAGGCTGTTTATAAAGTGCCTCTATAAATTTTTTTCAAAAAATGCCTTTATTGTCAGGTTATTAGAGTGCATGATTTAAAAAACCTCTTACAATTGGTTGTGAGCACGCAAGGGAATACACATACATATATATAGACACATGGTACACATGCACACAAACCTATGTGCGTGTGTATGTATTTATATACATACATATATATATATATATATTTAGAGAGAGAGAAATGTGTATACATACATGCATACGGATATATGTGTTGTGTGTGTGATAACTTACATATAAGCACATTTGCACATGCACACAAACATACAAATACACTCACATACACAGACATATGCAACTATTAGTGCATACACTGCATGTTTATTCATATCTTATGCTCAGCTAGCCACACAGATTTACTTGCACACACATACAGACTTGCACGTGTAAATGCATTTACACATGTATGTGCATGTAGGTGTACATATGGTTGTATTTGTACATGAAAATTACATTTAACTATGGGCACAAACACACAACATACATGTAGCCATTGAAAATTGCATGTATACAAACAAATACAGAAGCATCAATACAGAAATATATTTAAAATATTTATATATGTTTGCGTGAATATATTTACGAATAATAAATAAACAAATATGCATTAGAAATATCCATGTAAAAATGGCACGAAGGAGACAGAGGCACTATATTAATGGAGAGAGTGATATTTAGGCAATGGCGGAGGGGGAGGGGTGCTAACATGAATAGGGAAGGTGTCAGAGAGAAAGAGAAGGGAAGCCAAATGTGATGTATACATGTGTATATGTAATGTTTATATATATATATATATATATATATATATATATACAAACAATAAATTAAATAGAGAGATACTATTGACAATCCAATAATTTATTTATATTATAATATTACATGATATACTATGAATATAATATAACATAATATTACATAACATAAGCAATTATTAAAAAACCCATAAAAGGCCAACAAATTGTTTTGACTTATATACATTTTCTGATATACATGCCAGTGAATTGGATGTTTAACACAGCCCTTTGAAGGATCTATTTTCCTCAGTGTGTTACTTGATATATATATATGTATATAGTGAGAATTTATAAAAAGACAAAAGACGAAGACGGTTGTGCAAACAACAAACAGATGTATTAGTTTAATGCTCAGGAAGTGAGAAAGACTATTACGTTTCGAGTCTACGCTCTTCGACAGAAAGGAACAAAGAAATAAACAGGGAGAGAAAAATAGAAAAAAAGGTTTAGTGGCTTGCGATCTGTGTGTGTGTGTGTGTGTGTGTGTGTGTGTGTGTGTGTGTGTGTCTATATATATATATATATATATATATATATGGTTGTTCAATAACTGAAGTCTTTCAGTAAAGATATTTTATATGCAGCTGCTCAGTAACAGTGGTGTGTGTTTATATAGATGCACATATACACAGCCACATGCACACACACACACACACACACACACACACATGAGACATAGATGATAGAAAGTGTAAAAACTCTGCCTGCAAAATTCAGCAAACTATGTAGCTGTGCTATAACCACAACACCAGAGTGACACAACAACTTTAACCATTGAAAACTAAAGACTTAACCTAAGTAACTAAGGTGACACACATTAGCTTCTTATTGGTAGGGGAGGGGGGGGGGCTCATTCCACACAGCATTGAAGAATTGTACATATCTAATAAAGAAGAAGAGAGCATCCGTTTGTGGTATTTGAATACCACTTCTGCCGCAAATCGTTATAGTTGTGCTAACCACTTCAACATCTCCTCTCCACGATGACACTCAGTTATCTTCTGATTCTTTTGGTTGGATCATTAGAAGCTTAAGTGGTTGTAGTCGTTGCATAGAGCATAGCCACAGCAAATCATGATTCTTATGATTGTTTCTTGCAGTTGTCTGATTGCTAAGCAAAGATAAAATAGTTTACAGTATTTATTCCTCTACTTTCAATCAATAATCTATAATCCACCCAAGATCAATAAAATATGTACCAGACTTGTACTGGGGGTGATTAACTGAGTCATACCTCCCACCTCTGTGTTGCTTTGTACCAATGTGAAAACCATTTTTTTTCCTATTAATTCCCAAATGCAAACTTATATCAATAACAAAAACTCTTCACTTGGAGTACTGGGTATATAAACTGTTCATGTCTGTATGTATAAAATCTCTATATTTGTATACTGTAAGTATTTATTTATAGAATCATATGAATAAACTCAATCATATTTTATGTGTGGATGCATTTATAAACTATGAGCTTATTGTATTTTATTGTTCTTGGGTGAAGCTAGCTTTTACAAAATCTTTCTATCTTCTCATTCTTATTTCAATTTCTTTGCTTTCAGTTTAAAGCTGAAAACTATAAAATTTATTGCAAGCAAACATCGTTATCTGCATCTTTAGAAAAACACTTTAGGTTCTCTCTATTTCTCTCTATGAAGTAGTTTTAATATTCTAAAGAATAACCTTTTATATGCTGCCTATTATTTTCAGATTTATTTCTATTACCATAAAGTTCCAAGACATCAGGTGCAAAGCAGGACAAGATGAATTGGTAAAAGCATTATATTTGCAATGGAAACTTATGTCAAAAGATCACATCAAAAGTGACTTTATTTATATATACACTCCATCTTGCAAAATAGGAAAAGAGAAACAGTGGAGTGTTATTGTTAATCAGAGTATAATAATATTAATTCAAATTCTAGGAAATACATTTAAGAGTATTACAAAAAAAAAAAAAAAAATTAAAATGGTCTTTCACATTCTTCGAAGTAACCTAGTCGAGGAATTCAGATAATCAGCTGCCAATTCAAAAGTCAGGAGATCCAACAATCTCTCAGCTATAAAATAATGAAGCAACTGAAACTACACTTTTTTATTACCTTTTTCACCTTGTTTAAGACAATATTAAGAACAATAAAGCTTGGTTGGAATATCAATGCATTGTAAGTATGAAATATAATGAGTTGGGAAATCAGTGTTCCACACCCTCACCCTCAACGCCCACTTCCATGCAGGTGATTCCATCTTCATCCCTCCTCCACTAACCACCTGTACCCAAGAATCATCCACATTCTAGATGGGCCCAAACCCTGTGACAAAGACCTTGAAAATATCCTTCAAAAGGGTTATACCTGTCTTTGTTTCCTTCCACAACAACAAAATCACAATCAAGAAACATTTTTAAACTTCCACCTCTAAGGTCAGCACAGTAGGGTCAGTTGCTATGCAAACAAAACATCTTAGACTGTTTCTATAGAAATATTGTGATGTCAGTCACCATCTCTTAATATTTTCAGTGACTTCTGTTCCTCAGGTTGGTCTTGTTCCCCTCCTCCATCCCCATACAGGGAATCCTGATTCACTTATATCACCTCCACTTGTAGCTATAAGGGGTTCACTCATATCCCAAGAGGCTGCATTTTCTCCTTTGTTCGCTCTGTTCTTCCATTCTGCAACGTCGTCACCTTCAAATTTCCACTTATGTCTTGTTTTTATTTTTTCTCCAACTCTTACTCTTCAAGAGAACCATTTGTTGCATTGACCTCTCTTGTTTCACAGGAAACAATGGACATCGCTGCTGCTTCTTGCTCCACACTAAATCAAGAAAGTCGATGATGGCTAACGTATATAATGTCTTGCTATGCAATAGATTAGCAAGGCACCATTTCAGGCTGTGTTTCTGGAATGGTTTAAAGTTCATTACATTGAAGTGCTTCCTTGTTGTTGCTACTAGATCTCTGGAAAAATTCGATCTCAGCATTGCATTGAGTCCAATATATCGATGAATTATGCCAATCACCCACTTCTTATCATTGCCTTCAATGATAGGCAGACTAAGCTATTAAGAGATAAGTGCATTATAAAATGTGCCACACATCCCCAATAACACCATCACATCAACTAGTTAGCAATCAAGCTGTCAAGGCCAGCCTGCAATGACTCTCTCAGGACATCATTTTTAGATCTAATTGTTGTGGCCTGAGTTTATAGGTGACATGACCAGGAAACTAATTATACCTTCAATAATCTAAATTAGTTTTTTCTTAATTATCAATAAAATGTAGCCTTATAGCCCCTCAGGAATTTATTATGAATTTTAAAATAACTGTGTGTTTATTTAATTATAATTTATATAAATAAATGATTGTTATTATTTTATATATTCAGGTAATAGCATCTATTTCTATGGAACTCAAAAAGGTGAATCTCAGAGTTCATGTGCAAAATCAAAGACAGCAATCATTTGCTTTTGTGTCTATTTTACCCAAGTGGGAGACATGAGTTAGACAGGGATATTATTAAGGTAATGTTTTGCAGCCCAAATGCCCTTCCTGCATTAACCATTAGCAGTTTTTTAAGAATGGATCTCATATTTCTCACATCTTTGAAAGCACAAAGCCAGGAGACAGTTTGTTGACATGGAGAATGACAACAATGCCACCTCTTCACATGGGAAGGGGAGTACCATTTTCACTACAACAGAGTGGCAAAAAGGATCAGTCATAGTTTGCTGGATTGGCAAATATGTAAATGGTGTGATGTTCAGAAGCATTTTTTGCACTTTGGATTAACGGCCTGCAGGACTTGCTGTTCCGGATAAAAGGTGTTCCTTTTGTAAGAATGAAAGATTTACTCCAAACATTGAAGCCATGTTCTTTGCTTGACTGGTGGTGATTAAAAAGGGAGAGATATTCAAGAGGAGAGGAAAATTGTCGATGGCTGTTTCCATCGTCTTTGTGATGAAACACAACCAGGGGTGAGTGCAATAAGATGCTTGTGGAACGGTCAGAGAGATTGGTCAGAGGGATTGGTCTCATTGGAACTGGAGCCTTCTGGGTTAAAGCCTGTGGAATTTGGTTGTTTGTGAGATGCCCAGGAGAATGTTTTTGGCCACTCATCAAGCTCTCTTGAGTTGGTCTATGGTAAAGCAGATTTTCTGTCAAAGTTAGGCTGACACAAGTAAATTTCTGATCAATCAATTGGTTTGAAGCACCACATGGTCAGAGTGGTAGAGAGTGTCACATGGTGAGAATGGCAGAGAATGCCACATGGTCAGAAAAGTAAAGAGTGTCATGTGGTTACAGTGGAAGAGAGTGCCACATAGTCTGAGAACATGTGGTGGTCCGCTGTGATAGCCTCATGGATGATGAGAGAAGTCTGAGCAAACAAATGGAAGCCAATGTTGGTATGTATCATTCCAGACCATTGTGGTAATGCTGATGTGTTTGAACAAGGAGAAATATTTGATATTCTAAGTTGCATTCTTCACTGAAGGAAAGCAACATCAGCTTACTCAGGTATGAAATATGTATCAATGAGATTGAAATGACATTCACACGAATATATCATGTTAACTCCAGGAAATTATGGCTACAACACATGAATCTGCAAACCCATTGTATGGAGCAAGGAAAATGACATATATATATATGTATGTATATATATATATATGTATATATATATATATATATATATATATATATGTATATATATATATATATATATATATATATATATATATATATATATATATATATATATATATATATATATATATATATATATATATATATATATACATATATATATATATACATATATATATATGGGGAGAGAGAGAGAGAGATAGACAGATAAATAGACAGACAGACAGGCAGATATATATATCACACAAATGCATGCATTCATATGCACAGACGGACACACATACACATATATACACATGCATATACATTTCTATAGATAGATAGAAAGAAAGAGAGAGAGTGGGGAGGAGATGTGTGTATACGTTTGTGTATATTTATATATAATTGAAGAAATGTATTTATATGCTCGTGTTTTGATTTTCAGCATTGTCAAATTTGATGTAATAACGTGAAGTAATAACACATACTACAGAGATTTGTTAGATTTCTTTAGAAACTACTTGAAAATTGTGGGAATAGTGAAATCAATTCATTGAATGTAGCTGTAGGCATTTGAAAATTTCTGTCAGAAAATTGCCTTCATTCTCTGAATAAATGCTCAGATATATATTTTTTAAAGTTTCTTCAGAATTGCATTTGGTAAATGTTGGCTTAGAATCTAAGTTTCTCTTTATATCATATATTTTTTAAGCTATTTTAATATACAGAATTGAATACATTATGATTTTTTAAAATGATTTTTAACTTCTATTTCTTAACTCTAATTTGGATTCTTACAACTTACTTCCATAGAGAGGAGAAAAAAAGAAACGTTTTTTTTTAAATTTATTTTCTATATTTTGAAAAGATAGTGAGTCAAGAGAATTGTTGTAAAAGATTATCCCAGCATATTTAATGCATTCATAAGTTTTTGACTCTGTTCATCTATTGAGGAACTCCCTAAAGACTAGCTGTCTGTGGTGTTGTTTAAAAGAACATTCATTTTTTAATAGCTACTGTTGTGGTATAGTATAAACATAGATGATTTCATCACAAAACTTCAGAAGAATTTCAGTTTGTTACTGAGATTCTGTAGTTTTATTCTTTACTGAAGGTATTGAACAACCGACTAGCTACAGATGCATTGCAAGTTCAATTCACTTCAGGGTTATTATTTATTTACTTTTCCAAAAATGTATTAACTGTATGAAGTGCTGCCATCTGTAAAAGCAGTTGATGTAGAAAACCATCCTATTCATGCCATCCATATTGGAAATATATGTCAGAGTAAAATGTACATTTCTGTAAGAAATGATTCTTATCATGGAATTAACCATTATAAACTCCATTTCTTTGATAGTTTCATACTGTTCATTGAATTCATCATCATCATCATCATCATCGTCGTTTAATGTCCACTTTCCATGCTAGCATGAGTTGGACGATTTGACTGAGGACTGGTGAACCAGATGGCTACACCAGGCTCCAATCTGATTTGGCAGAGTTTCTACAGCTGGATGCCCTTCCTAACGCCAACCACTCCGAGAGTGTAGTGGGTGCTTTTATGTGCCACCGGTACAAAGGCCAGTCAAGTGGTACTGGCAACAACCATGCTCAAAATGGTGTATTTTACGTGCCACCTGCACAGGAGCCAGCTCAGCGGCACTGGCAATGATCTCGCTCGAATGTCTTTACACGTGCCATTCAGCACAAGTGCCAGGAAGGCGATGCTGGGCACAGGTGCCATGATGATTTCGCTTTTGCTTGCCCCAACAGGTCTTTGCAAGCAGAGTTTCATGTCCAATGAAGGAGACAACATTGGCATGGGTGCCAGTCGTCGAATTTAATTCGATTTCGATTTCACTTGCCTCTGAATGGTTAAATCTCCTCAGTGATGGACTCAACCTGGTCCTTTGGAGACATTAGTTGTTGACATTCTTCACTCTCTTTTTTCTTTCTCTTTCTCTGTCTGTCTCTGTCTGCCTGTCTCTCTCTCTCTCTCTCTCTCTCTCTCTCTCTCTTGTCACCCAGCTATCCATCACTTGATCTCTCCCTCTCTTTCACTAATAAGAATATGGCAGACATTACTCTCCCTCTCTCTCTTTCTCTCTCTCTATCATTTCCCAGAACCCTACTACTTTTCCTTCACCCCCGCCCCTCCTCCCTTTGAATTACAGATACAACTCAATTTTGCCAGCTGAGTGGACTGAAGCAATGTTAAATAAGTGTCTCGCTCAAGGACACAACACACCACCAGGATTACTTACATTATTTACATTTGACAGATATTTGTCCTCATCTTGTTTGTTGGGCATATGGTATAGTGGTTAAGTGTGCATGCTACTAACCCCAAAATTCCAAGTTCGATTCCAGGCAGTGACCTGAATAATAGTAATAATAATAATAATAATAATAATAACATTGAAAAATGCCTTAGGAATGAGAACCCAGGTTTGAAATTTCCCCAAGACACCTGATAAAGGCTGGAAGGTATATCAGCTGAAACATTGTGTAAATAACAAACAAGATGAGGACAAATATCCGTCAAATGTAAATAATGTCCATAATTCTTCATTTCTTAAATATAGAACTGTACACCACCAAAAATCGAACTCACAACCACTAAGCAACTAGTGAGTGTGTATGTGTGCACGTGCATGTGTGTGTGCATGCGTGTGTGTGTGTACATAAATATATATTCTTGTATGCATGTTGTGTGTATCAGTAACCTTGTCAAAGCTGATACTAGTGTATGATGCAGTCCCTGGAACCAGTGGATCCTGTCAAACCATCCAGTTCATGCCAACACAGAACATCGACATTAAATGATAATGATGATATGCTTATATGTGTGTGTGTGTGTGTATTCATACATATATGTATGTATATATATTGTTATAGTCATATATATATATATACATATATATATTGTATATATATATATTCTTCTATAAGTATATATATATATATATATATATATATATATATATACGTACTACTTTTTGCATGCACTTTGTCTGAATACTCTTTGTGATTTTATATTTTGTTTTAATATTCTCTAATAATCTTCATGATTTTCGTTGATGCATTCTAACTAAAATATCAGGATTAGACTTATCTTTTGCCAATTTAAGTTTTTCATCATAGATTGGTACATAACTTGTATGTTGCCAACAATTTGCTGGCAAGGAACCAACAGAGCCAAGTAGTTTGATGCAGTGTTCTTATAGAAGACATTCAGAAAATATAACAACTGAAATACTATGGAAATAAAAAAGACAAAATATAAATTTAATAATGACATTGAATATCATCGCATTTTATTTCTTACAGAAAATATTTAGCTGATTACATTACATTCATTGTATTGATATTGTCTTCAATGCCAATAACTCATTGTTTTATTGCCATAATCTTACAGAATCACTTTGCATTATTGAAATAAGCAGATGTATAACCTAAATAAAGAAAACAATAAACGGGAAAAAAAAAAACTGATTCTTGAAATTGAATCATGTAGACTGTTCAGTTCTTACCTCATTCTGTTTCTAGATTAAATAAGAATGGTGCGTCTCCTGAAAGATAGATCAGAGAAACCTTTCTAGGAATCGTTTAGCAAGCTGTTTTTTCACTGTTGCAATTTCAATGGAATTCGGTATCATAGCATTCTTGGGAAAGTCACTTAGGAAAAAGGAATTTCGAAGAAAAGAAAAGAAATAAATCTGTGATTGTTGTATTTCCTTAACTTGATCCAATGATGTGATTCTTCACCTAAATAGTGATATTATAATGTCTGCATGTTTTCAACTTCCTTTTATGTCTCTGTGGCACTTACAGGAAGGAAGTTCTACAATGATAGCTATGCTTACATATAGGTTAGTTGACATTAATATTGGTCAGGAACTAAATAACATTATTTGGACTTAGTGTACAAGGAATGAAGATTAAATGCCCATCTTTCTGCAGTTCTTCCACCAATAATAACCTCATCATCATAATCAATAGCTATAATGATGATGATGATGACGATGATTATGGCAATGACCATCATCTCTGCCATACTAATCATCCTTGTGGTCTTTGCTGAGGTCACTATTGGCATTTTACCATCATAATCAGCATTCCCATTGGCATGGCTAACATCGTCCCAATATTCCTCCCCCCCCCCACACTTTATCATAGATATCATGGTCATCGTTATCGTTGTCATCATCGTCATCGTCGTCACTACTACCATTGCCACCTTCATCATCACCGATATCATTACCATCCGTAATCATAATCTCGGTCATCATGATGGTGACGAACATCATCATCGTTGTCATTGTTATTATCGGCATCACCACCACCACCACCACCACCACCACCTTCTTCTTCTTCTTCTTCTTCTTCTTCTTCTTCTTCTTCTTCTTCTTCTTCTTCTTCTTCTTCTTCTTCTTCTTCTTCTTCTTCTTCTGCTTCTTCTTCTTCTTTATAGCACCACCACCACCATCTTCTTCAGGCTCACCATCATCATCATCATCATTACTTCTGATATGAATGGATGCATAATTCTTTGCATAGAAAAGACAAAAAGAAAGTTTTAATATCCCCCCCCCCTGTCTATGGATATGAAGTATGGCATTTTAGGTGCAATTATGTAAGTTTAGAAACAGTAAGTGAACAGAAAAGAAAAATTCATTAAATTTTTTATGTGGAAATGTTGCAGCCATAGAGAGGCTTAAATAATAATTTCTTTTCCATTATCTCCCAGAGATTAAAGGAACTCGGTTGCAATATTCTCCAAAGAATGATGTATTTGTTAAATAATTTCTCACAGAATACACTTGTCATGAAAAATGTTGAAAAGTTGGTTGTGTCTTTTTTTTTTTGAATAATGACTTAACCACATATCTCTTTATGTGTGGGATTAATCTGAAAGCAGATAAACAAAAGATCTGACAATGGAGAAAGAAAGAGAGAGAGAGAGAGGAGTGGGGAAGGAGCAGAAAGAAAAGGAGAGAAAAAGAGGGGTGGAAAAGGAAAATTTGGTGGAATTACAGCAATGCAAACCTTTCTTAACACAAAATATCTTTTAAAAATCCTTAAACATATTGTGTTATTGTTGTTGTTGATGATGATGATGATGATAAAGATGACAATGGTGGTGGTGATGTCGGGATGGTGATAGCAGTGAGTACACCGTTCCTCTGAAATTCGTTCTCACGTTTTAACAGTTGTCTCAAAAAATCATCAACTGATCTAACCTGACCAGTTTAGGACAGCTTTTGAAATTCACGAATTCCTCATCTTTCCTCCAATAAAATACTTTTCTCATTATTCCCTTTATGAATCAAACCATAATCTTGATTAGGAGCAAGGTTATTAATATGTTCTGATGCAAAATCAAGTAATCCTTCAACTCATATACATTGTTTTAATAACACCCTGATTGAAGGCCCATCGGAATATTTAAGCCATGGGTTTGTAAGAATTTTATATATTTTTGAAGACATTGTGGAGAATTTGTCAGTGTCAGGAATGGTATAGATGGATCTAATATTGGCTTTTCTGTATAGAGAATATTTTTAACTATGTTTTATATCAGCTCTCATTAACTGCACTCTTTAACCCTTTTCACACCCGCCCACCCACCTGAGACAAACCTTTGTTCCATAATGCAAAATTTCTTTTAAAGTGACCTGAATTTAAATCTTTCCTGAAAATGTTAATTTATATTCAAATCACCAGCATAATAATGGCAAAGTTATTTTACTAAATCCTTGGTTATTCTAAAAATTAATTGCAACGAAGACATTATATTTCAATTGTAATAAAGTAATAAGACGGTTAAACTTTGTTCTTGGTGACCTTAGTATATGTTGAATGTGGAGGCACAATGGCCCAGTGGTTGGGGCAGCGGACTCGCGGTCATAGGATTGCGGTTTCAATACCCAGACCGGGCGTTGTGAGTGTTTAATGAGCAAAAGCACCTAAAAGCTCCACGAGGCTCCGGCAGAGGATGGTGGTGAACCCTGCTGTACTCTTTCACCACAACTTTTTCTCACTCTCTCTTCCTGTTTCTCTTGTACCTGTATTTCAAAGGCCAGCCTTGTCACACACTCTGTCACGCTGAATCTCCCCCAAGAACTACATTACAGGTACGTGTGTCTGTGGAATGCTCAGCCACTTGCACATTAATTTCATGAGCAGGCTGTTCCATTGATCGCATCAACTGGAACCCTCATCGTCATAACCAATGGAGTGCTATGAAATATGCTGAATACACAAGCAGTTAGCATTTCTAATTAAGTAGTTATAAGTGATATAGATCTTTGGTGGGGTTCTGAAGATATCACATAGACTACTGGTTATAGAAGCAAGCATAGAATTAAGGCTAATTCCCAAATAAGCATGAAAACACTCGAATCAGAATTGAATTCAAGACCTCTGAGTAACCAAAGCCATGTCATATCTTATTAACCCTTTGCTCTTATTTCCTGTAGATTTCTTTTTAACCAATAGTCATGATGAGACAGACATTCATTGGTGAGACAGATGGCATATGTAAGATAACTTTGTTGCTGCGTATTAATGCAGAGCATGTAGTGTATATATATACAGAGTCCATTTTTCTCTATACACACTGGAGATATTGAACTCAATACTGAAGATTAGTAAACTGCAAATTATTATCTTCCAGCGACAGTGTCTACCAGACTGTGTTACATAATTGTGAATGGTGTAATATGGGATCAGCAAAAGTTAAGAAACGTTGGCCTTAAGCCAAAACAGAGGCAACTGATACAAGCCATCAAATCTTTGCCTTGTGCTTCCACATTTTATTGACTTAACTTGGTTTTCCTTTTGGAAAAGGTTAAAGCTGACAAGTTAATATAAGTATTCCAATGGCGTTGCATTAAAATGATAGAGTCTGACTAATAATCATAATTATCCATTTAAACCGTACTAGATTCTTTGCTTGTAGGCAAGACATGTAACTTTATTCACCTTATTTTGTTTCAGTGGAAACAGATACCATTCCTACTTCATGCTTGAGTGGTTAGTGGTAAGATGCCAAAGATATGACTAAAAACAATAAATGCAACAAAACCTGCTTGCTGGGAAAATAAATGTAACACAAGAGAAAGAAGAAAAGCAAACAATCCTGTATGAATGTGTGAATTTATGCATGATTCTATAAAGAAGAGAAAGAAAGTAGAGTGAAAAGAAAGAAATACAAAAGCTACACTAACAAAATACTGTATACACGGTGGACATTTATCTTTCTATTACCATTCTTCCCTTCTTTACCATGTTTGTTTTCAACAGATTATAAGAGACATTCTTCTTTCTTGCTAAACTATTAACACAGATGAGACTGAGAATCAATTAATTTTCTTGCAGAAATCTATTTATCAAAACGTCTGAAATATATTCAGTCGGAGAATGACTCAGATAACTTCCTACAAGCTTCCGTTTAATATGGGACAATGTATTTGCAAAGGAAATTATTTGTACAAAATAACAAATATATATCTACCCTGAAGAAAATTTGAAGAAATGATGCATTGTTTCTTTTGTTTGGTGTTTCTCCACCCCAACTTTTTTCTCTGAAAGTGAAGAGGAAGAAAGAAAGGAAAAAAAAGTCAATACTGTCAACAAAATATAGAGAAATAAATATAATTCAGCTTGTATGATTTACTTTCTATTAAGCTTTCTTTATTGCACAAAAGTAATAAATGTTTAGTTCCCTTTTCTAAGTGTTACCACTGTGACATAACAACAAAACCAAAACTCATCCTAGCCTAACCTAGCTTCACAACATTACAACAATTTCAACCTTTTAGTTGAGATTTCATGCAATAATACTACATAACAAAAGAAGAAACAACAAAGTTTTTACAGCAGGAGGACAATAATTTCCTATACAAACCAAAACAAATTTGTTGTGGATTTTATGCATCCACAGTCGGAAACTGGTTGACGGACCTTCCCCATTTTATCAAACAATTGCCCTGTGTTTATGCCAAAACATACATGAGTATTTTATGGTGCAAACCTTATTTTTCCTTCACTTCTCTTCAGTTAGTGTTTGCATAAAGCTATTGTCAAATTTTATGGACTAGAAATGAAATGTAAAAGTGAATGTTAACCAGATTGTATGGAATAATGATTAATACTGTCTTTATTGCATTAAGTTAAATGGATGAGAGATAAAATTCCCCCTGGATAAGACACCTGCCTAACTCAGCCTGAGGTATGACTGTGATTAAGAAGTTCACATTATAACTATTGGTTCTAGACTTGATCCACTAGGTGGCGCCTTGAGCAAGTGTATTCTGTAGTAGTCTATGGTTAACTAGTAACTTACTTGTATGGGAAATGTGCAGAGATCCACCATCATTGTTGTCGTCATCATCATCAGGATCTTTTTCATCACTGTCAGTAATGTTGGTATTCATATTAGCGTCACAGTCACACTCATCGGGTTCATCATTGATAGTATTGTCATCACAATTGCTGTCCTCCTCATCATCATTGTCATTATTATTGTCCCTGTCCACTGCATTGACATCCTCATTATCATCCTCGTCATAAGCATCTTCCTCTTCCTCCTCCTCCTCCTCATCATCACTCACCACCACCACCACCACCACCACCAACAACCTATGTTCTCTTTTCTAAGCATGCTTGAGTTGGCCTATCTTTCCTGCGACAATCTTTTACTATATACTGTGGTCATTTATCATCTCCTCGGTGAAGTTCAACCTTTAATAAAGTTAGCTTTCTCTTTTGTCACTTCTTCCCATGTTTTCCATGATCTTTCTCTCTGTCATAATCCTTCCGTTTAATTTACCTGGTGCTTCTTAAACTGGCTGTCTTCATCTATTTACTTGCAGTCTTCTCTTCTACACACGGCACTTAATTAATTCTTAAAGTCAGTCTTTTCTTCATCTCATTGTTGCTCTCTCACTCAGCTACACAACTATTACTCTGTCCAATGAAGTAGTTTTGTTTCATTTCTTCCCAACTGCCACATCAAACAAAATGTTTCCCTATTGTACAGCATTACACTTCATACACAATCATTGCACATACACACACACGCATACATTATATATATATATAAAATATGAGAGAAAGGAAAGGGTATTCATGAGACTTTTTATTATTCATTATGATTGTTTTGATCCATTGTGCACCAGTACCTTGCGAGTGAAATATTGTACAAATAGTTGTGGTGCATCATTGGTGCAGATGTATTTTGTCAGGTGACTTGTCAAAAGGTACCTTGTTTTTTTTAGTCTCCATTTAACTTGTTTCAATTAGAAGAAATAAAATATATGTACAATAGTAATATGTTTAATTCTAATAGCCAAAATATTAAGACAGCTAAACTCTACATAGGAACACACAGACACAACCACAGGGCTGATGGCGAGGATCTGAATAAGCCATGAATAAGAAATGAAAAGTTACAAAACTAAAATGGAAGCTGCTTATAAAGAACAGTAAAATAGGAGATTAATACAACTCATTAACAAGCCACACTCTCACATCCAGCATTAGAAGCAACAGACTGAACAAAAGATATAAAAAGAAACAATGTTCTGTGAGACGACCCTTTCTACGGATCACATATATCATTGAGGATTGGAAAGGAAGTCTTTATTGGATGTTTTCCTAAATCCAATAAATAACACAAAATATTTAACAGGCACACTGTGAAGGTATCATATGAGAACTCTAGTAACTTAGACCACCATTTACGTAGAATTAACAATAGGAAACTGAATAAGGAGTTCAATAATAAAGCTAGTGAACGTATAATAAAAGACAGTTTATTTACCAAGGACTTGGATAATAGGGAAGGAAGAAGCCAACTAATCTCTAATAGTTACAATGAAAGTAATAGCATAAAAAGACACAGTATAAATACCACCAACAGTGGATATACCAAAAATGTTAACACTAATGACACTAATTACAGCAGGAATCAATTTAATGAGAACCAGTTAGGGCCATGTAATAATAGGGGAAATGACAGAACAAACACTAGAAATGGAATGAAAAAGGAGAATAACAAACATAATTGTGCACAAAACAACAAATGCACTTGTAGAGAAAAAACACAATGTTTTTTGCAGAACTGATGCATGCCTGATATACAGATGCACAGCGCGAACAAGGGGAGACCCATATATCTATATAGGTGCTTCTGCTGATCCTTTTAAAAATCAATATCGAAATCACACTGCTAGTTTCAACAAAATCAATTAGAGACATTCAACATCATTAGCTGACCTTCTATGGAAATTAAAGGCGGATGGAGTAAAATATACTTTAAATTGGTCAATAATAAAAGCATGCACACCCATATGATGCCTTCTCTCAAGAGTGCAGATTATGCTCACAGGAATCACTATGCATTTTACTGAGCAATGAAGAGGTAATTAAAGATAATTATTCTCTGAAAGAATAATAAAATGCAAACATAAACTGAGATTCACATTTTCACATTACGATTAGAGTAATTATGTTCTACAAATCTTATTTCATGTATAACATCATCATCATCGTCGGTTAACATCCACTGTCCATGCTGGTATGGGTTGGATGGTTTGACTGAGGGCTGGCAAGCCAGGAGTCTGCAACAGGCTCCAATCTGACCTGGCAAGGTTTCTACAGCTGGATGCCCTTCCTAACATCAACCATATGTATGCATATGATATATATATATATAGTACAAAAGGAAGGCAAAGAAAATGAAAAGCAAAAGAAGAAAGTGAGAAAGAAAAAACACATCAGTGCAACCCTGAGTGCTTCAATTGGTCACACACCAAAAGGTTGAATGGAACCTACTGAAGCAAGCCAACACACTCATGGCATTACCACTGGTAATGGTGAGGCGAAGGCATTGGAAAAGCTAAACACCCTCATCGGCATCACCTGACACCTTAGTGCTGCCAACAATGACAATAACTTTGCCGTTAGTGGCACACTCCCTCCAAATGTCTCAGATGCCACAGATAGGAAGAGATAGTTCACTGACAGGTCCCAACACTACAAAGTTTTGTTGCATTCAGTTATGGAATCAGTGACTCTCCCATTTACTGCAGCATAAAAAAAAAATGAATAAATAAATGAATAATTAAGAATTGTAAATATTAATGGTTAGCTAGCTAAATCTCTCCCAGTACATATACACTGACATAATTGTTAATGATATGTATAATGTCTTTATTTTCAGAACCTACTGTATAGTATGATATAGAAATTGTACTTAAATGTATGCACATTTCCATGTCCTTATGCATATCACCACATGCATTTTACTGAGCAAAGGACAGGTAGTTAACAGGTGTGCTGTAAGACTGATGATATGCAAACTTAGACTGAGATTTAAATTTTCACAATAGAATAGTAATTAACCGATTAATCAATGAATGTGTATATACAGACAATGTCTTTATTGTTTGAACTAACTGCATAGTATGATGTTGAAATTGTATCTTATTGCACGCAAATTTCCATGTATTTGTGCATGTCACCATAAGCAATCACTGATATGTTATTCCTTGTATGAAAGACTCTCTGTGGACACACATGGATAGACATGTGAGAGTGGAGCCTGTTCCTCTATTCGTCCATGTGAATGTATGTAAGAACTAATATGAACACAAACCAATATAGGTATACATGTATGAACATATGTGTGTGTGTGTGTGTGTGTATGAGTGAACATACTCTCTTTTACTCTTTTACTTGTTTCAGTCATTTGACTGTGGCCATGCTGGAGCACCGCCTTTAGTCAAGAAAATCGACCCCAGGACTTATTCTTTGTAAACCTAGTACTTATTTTATCGGTCTGTTTTTGCCGAACCGTTAAGTTACGGGGACGTAAACACACCAGCATCGGTTGTCAAGCGATGGTGGGGGGACAAACACAAACACACAAACACACACACACACATATATATATATATATATATATATATATATATATATATACATATATACGACGGGCTTCTTTCAGTTTCCGTCTCCTAAATCCACTCACAAGGCTTTGGTCAGCCCGAGGCTATAGTCGAAGACACTTGCCCAAGGTGCCATGCAGTGGGACTGAACCCAGAACCATGTGGTTGGTAAGCAAGCTACTTACCACACAGCCACTCATGTATATAAATCATCACATAACCTGGCCCCTGATTCAAATAGCTAAATCTAAGGGAAGGTGTATGACTAAGTACACAATAAGAAATACAAAGTGCTTGCTCCTAACTTGAACTCAGGACTGATGAATTGGTATTTCAGTTCTCTATCCATTTGATCATTATTTGTTGGTCAATGGGTGTGAATTCAGCCCACCCATTGATTATCTGCCCGTTCATCCGTCAATTTCTTTAGTGTTGCAGACAACAACTTTTCAGTTGCTTTATAATTTCTTGAAATTATGTCACCAAATATATTTTTGGCTTGAATCCAACAGGCATTGGATGCACTAGGGTTGTAAGGGATTAATAATAATGGTACACCCCTCCCATGGGATGAATGAAATAACCTAATCACTATACGTACATAGTAGGTGGTCAGAGATAGTTTAAGCTCTCAATGGATGAAAGGTAGAATACAGCTTCAATTCTTGGTGAAAGCCAACTTGCTTGAGACCATTCTAGTTCTATGATATAAACCCCTTGTTTTGAGAGGGTTTGGATTAAAATCTTCCATAAAAATTTCATGTTAATTTATGTCTCAAACTGCATCTTAACAATGACAACATTATTTCACTAAATCCTTCATTATTTTCAAAATTAATTGAAACAAAGCATATTTCAACAGAAATATGGTAACAAAAGGGTTAATTAATGATCTTGATAAAGCATGAATATTACAGAAAGTTGTTTTCTTTCTTGAGTGACCTGCTATGACCTATGTGAGCCTCTAGATGACAACAGTATTTCTATGGCACCCATTACACTGCAGCTGGATAATAATATCCTTTCAAGTCACTGCATTATCATATCACTCGTGTAGCCTCTAGAAAGCCACTCAATCTGCTTAAAATAGCAACCAAATGCCTCTCAAATCATAACCAGCCAAGTTTAAAAATAAAGACTACATTATCTTTTGTCAGAATTTAACAATAGATGATCATGGTTGGACACTATTTGAGTATAAATCTATTGAAGCAATGCTAATCTAAAAGTAAACAGAGCAAACACTTCACTAATCACACAAGACGGTTGTTGTGTCAGTCTTTCAGTTGGGAATGTCTCCTCACAATAATTATCTTCCGTCCTTCATAATTTATGATCAATTACTTTATGCCAACAGGTCTCTTTTTCTAAATTTTATTATGACCATAAAAGGAATAAAATTACTTATTACTGTATAGGAAAGTATTTTATCTACAAACACATTAACATAATGTGGAGGTGATGGTTGGTGGGGGTGTCATCGATGGTGGTGGGGAAGCCGGTCGGCGTTGCTGTTGATCTTAAAGATTTTACTGCTACAACATATACCATGTTTATGGATATGTGTGTATACAGGGTTACCTATAAATTATAAATGTGTCTGTTAATGTATATAAAAAATAATGACCTTCTTACTATGCAAGTATAAAATGTATGTATATAAATGAATGGATTTTGAAGATTTCAGCCTATACATGCCTACCTACCTACCTACATACATCATGCATGTGTGTGTTTGTGTGTACATGTATTTCTATTCATATAGATAAACGTGTTTGCATATATATATGTATATACTTAAACGCACGCACACCCACACCCACGCACACGCACACACACACACATATATATACACAGCTTCTCATAAAAGCAGACTCATGTACTCTCTCTCACACACACATACACATCATCTCATCAGCATCAGATCATCATTTTACAATTGCTTTCTACAATTGTTGGAGTTGAATAAATTGCCATAACCCAAATCATTTTTTATTTTCAGTCACTGGCTTTCATAGACCGGTGCCTCTGTGTGCCATATTTCACTCGATATCCACAGCTGGATACCCTTTATGCCACCGACTACTTTGTCAGTTGTATTTGGTTCATTTTCTTGTGACTCCAATAGGATTAATTCTTGATATCATCAGAATATGTTCCTTTATATATATGTGTATATACACATGTATGTATAGTTTAGAACAATCAGAAAGTTGCCATAATAGAACTCAGAATTTCAAATGCCGGAGCATTATAAATATATAAATATCCTCTATTTACCTAATATCGAGGTCTCAATCTTTTGTTGTCACTTATTATTATTATTATTATTATTATTATTATTATTATTATTATTAATATTATTATTATTATTATTATTATTATTATATATCCACTATCTATCACTCATAACCTATATATATATATAGGTTATGAGCGATAGTGGTGTCAATTAGACCCAGAGGTTTCAGGTAATGCTGAGTAAGTGCTATGGATAGACCATAGTTAAGCTCCAGGTTCTGTGATTATGCGAATAAGGGGTCCAACGTAGGTCATGTATCAGTGTGTGAATATAAGGTTCTACTTTTCGTGATGAGATAAAAAACCAAGGCTGTGTATATTTTAGAATATTTATAAATAGAAGGTCTTACAGCTGTTTCCAGCATTTTTATTATATCCCTTCATCGAAGATGGTGTGAGAGGATGGTTAGGCAATAGTTAATTTAGATAAGATAGGAAATAGAGAGTGAATGCAGGTATATTATATCTGTAAACCCATTGTTTAGGCAGAATGGTATACATATAAGATTCCAATACCTTATGAGTAAAATCCAATAGTCTTTAAGATTGGTCATTGCCTTTGTAAATCCATTATTAAGATTCCAATACCCTATGAGTAAAATCCAACAGTCTTTGAAATTGGTCATTCCAAATACAGAGTTTATATAGTGTTATTGAATCAAGGGTTCTGTTTGAAGTGACCTAAAAGCAGGGAATGTATTAGTAGGGTCGAAAACAGGAAGAGAAGAATAAAGGAAGAGAAAAAAAGTGGGGGAGGGAGGAAATAGAAGAAAAAAGAAGAAGAAAATAATAAAAGGAATAAAGAAAAGAAAGGAAAAAGAAATACAAAATAGAGATAAGAGAAAATGTACCAGAATGGTCAGTGAATATAATAAGAAAGTAGGAAGGGGAGGATGAGGGTGACAGTGAGAGAAAGATAGAATGTAGAAAGATAGAATGAATGGGGTGTTATGGAGAGAGAGATATAAAGCTTTAAGGAGTGTCAATTGTAGTGATGGAGTCTAAATGATGAGACAGAGAAAGGAATTAGGATGGTTGGACAGGTCAGTAGCAGTAGTAGCAGTAGAATAAAATCCTGTGTACATATGTATGCATTAGACATGTATATATATATATATATATATATATATATATTTTATTTATACAGATGTTTATACATATCAATATCTACACATATAACATTAAGAACTTAGCATTTAGTGAGAAAATATGATTCAAGTGGCCCAAAAGGAGTACCCTATAAGTAAAGGATAAGCTTCTATAGACTCCCTCCTTCACAGCTGCCACTAACTTGGAGCATTCAGTACTTTTGTATGCAGTATTCATCCTGCATGTGCATTACACGTCTGTACCAGCACAGCCTCCTCATTTGCACATTGCAATTGATTTCTTTTGTAACCAGTTGGCATATTTCTACTGTGGAATTCATTCACATTATTATCGTACATCCTTCTGAGCATGTTGGTGGCTTTGTTTTTATTTAGTCTTCACAAGGCTTCTGCATTCAAAGTTCAAGTCTCACTACCATGTTGAAAATGTATCTGTCTTTTCACAACTAGACATATCTATCTTTATTCACACAAAAGAATGAGCAATTTTTCACAAAAGGACATGTTTAGGGGAATTACTGTACATTGATGGAAGTATGATCAAAAGAGAGTGAAAATAATGAAAACATATAAAGACATGCATACATAAATATAAAGGTACATACACGTTCACACACAAATATAAAGATACATACATGCACTTATGGACAGACACACACACACACACACACATATAATTAGATTTATAGAAGATAATAAAAGATTAACATGATATATTTATAATTATGATGGATTTAATGTTATCTTCACTATACTGAATAAATTTCACATTGATATTTACAGCATAATAGATTTTTAATTAATGTTTTAGCTTTAAAACATTTTAAATTAACACTATCATGTTTTAACAAAATTATGGCATAAAATTGATAAGGTTTTGTTTATGAAAGGAACTAATTATATAATTTCAAGACTACATTGACTTCACTGCCATAGATTGGAGACTAAAGTATAGTAGAATTGACTGTAACAATAAACAAATTCTATTTGATACGGGTTTCTGGGTGACAATTAATACTAATTTTATACATAACGAGATCCAAACAATTATTTAAAGCAATATATCTTAAATATAAGCATGAAGTAATTTCATTTATTAGATATTTTCTATATTTTAATGTATATTACATTGCACAATAGCTGTAGAGTTAAGGTACTGGGTTACTAATCACATACACAGATCTAAACACAAACCTAGCTATTACAGTGGTCCCTCGACAAGGTACAAAATTATGCTTATTTAAGCCTGATTAGTTGACAACAGGAGAGATACAGGTAGACTTTACAGTATTGCTCTATACAAAGAATAGCTGTTAATATATAAGGATTGCTTCATAAAGCTGAAAAATAATGTGTGTGTCTGGCCATAAATGTGTGCTTATGTCTGTGAATGTTTTTGAGAAAGAGATCCATTATAATCTCATATTTTCAATAACTTGCTGTTGAATTTTTCTTATGGATAATAATTTTTTTTCTAATTGTTCTCTGTGTGTTTTTCTCTTTGTGAAGATTATTGTTAAATTTCAATAAAATCTAATTGGAAATTGGTGCTTCTCATTTCAAAAGCATACTGTTCATTGGTTTTGTTTAGTGTTGTGTGACATCACTTTTTAGCCGACCATTGTATGTCACAGACGCAACACGACACTGTTGCTGTTGTAAAGTGTCAGGTTTTTGTCTTGTCTACAAAGCATACAATTCGTTTCAACCATAATGGCTCCTACCATTTTTCTGCAATGTCTGTGATTTTAAGGAGAATTTTTGTGCTATTTAACAACGTTTTCCAATGAATGATTAATGGTTGTATTTTGTGTTGTGGACTTCATCCATCATCCTCCGTAACACTCCCTCCTGGCCTGTGGGGGTTTTCGGCAGGGTTTCTTTTTTTTCAGGTAGATGATCCATGCCTTTCATCTGAAAATAAATCCCATCCTTTCTTCTGCCAGTTCCAGAGAAGCCCTACAGAACCATGGTTGTAGTTCTTCTTAGTATGACTTAGTGTTTCAAAAATAGTCTTTGATATGATTATACATTATTCACGAAAGCAGATCATAATTTCCAGGTATTTCTCTTAAAGTTATCTGTAAAAGACTGATACATTCAAATGTGCTTGGCTGAGTTTTAAATGTCATTTCCATATCACAACATAAACTATGGTTGTGTATTTTTGTGGTCTGGAAAGTTGTGGCTCATGAAGGAGGGAACTTAGGAAATATTATTTACACATTAAAGTTTATCTAAAACAAGCAGAACTCTAAAGAGATGTTGTTATTAACCTAACACAGCTGTTCTGAAATAAAACTGGTGCTCTAGATGTGGTTCCTCTAGATTTGCCAAAAAAAAAAAAAAAGTCGCAGAAAACTGTATGAGAGTATAGAACCTAACTCACCTCACTTGTAAATAGCTTGCAAGTGCTTTGTTTTTCCAGCCCTGATTTCAATTTCTCCAATGGAATAAAGTACCTGCAAAAGATTCTGCATTCTAGTCAGAGAAAGAATTTTTACCATCTGCTTAACATATATGGACACCATAGTACCAACTTAATAGATTCTTGTAATTTATAAAGGATTGAGTGATAGGAAATTCTTCCAATACCCTAGAGTACCACCTACCTCATTAATAAAATCTTATATTGCTCCAGCACAATATTATGTGCTTATCAAATTATGAGAATTGAAATAAATTACAGATAAATTATAAACTTTCTATTATCTTAACTTCAAAACATTTGTGAAAATTGGATTATTTGTGTGAATGACCAGAAGCTTCGATGTGAGAACCAAGTTCCTTTTTTTTTTTTAACCAGTTTTCTGTGATTGCTTTCAATATTTCATTGTTCCCATAAAATTCCCATTTAGCCAGATTTTAAAAAGAATTGAATGCCAACTATTTTATTTAGGGGCTCATATCAAGCAGCTGTCTGCTCTTTGGTCACTCTTTGAAAAATATTGATCTTCATCATCATTTGACAAAAAAAAAAAAAAAAGATAAATTAGTAAAAGAAAAGGGTTCCAGTGGGAATGGTGGCGGGAGCTGAGCTTTGTGGGTTGGGCTTCTTATTGATATGTGATTCATGACAGAAAGTTCACAAAATCTATAAACCAGATAGCACGTCAATCCTGCCGCCACCATCACTAAAACCGCCCCTACCACCCACTACAACCAACCCTTCTTACCACACTGCTGCCCACATAACACCCTCCCTCCCACCCACACCACATCACACCATTAAAATGGCCGCCAACACCAAAAACTATCACCCATTACCCTCATTGCAGTACCACTGTGCACCAACCATTACTAACACTACCATCCCTGCCACTGCTCCCACTGCAACCCCCCACCTAGTGAACCCACAACACAGGCATGGTCACCACCTCTCCAATATGTGTCTTGCCTTTCTTCTTTAATGTAATTTTAGTAGAAAGGAAGAATATGGTAACCAATATCATTAAAATCGAATTCATTCTGAAATTTATCATGGTAATGAATATTCCAAATGTTACAATTAATGGTACAGAAACTTGTTCACTGAGCAGAATCAAAACTTTAGGTTCTCATAAAAGAGTTTTCACAAATATTTAACATCAGCCAAATTTTGCTGTTTCCTTTTTTTTTTTTATTGCCTTTTTTTTAAGTGGGAATGGGGTGGGTCCTTTATATGTGGGTCCCTCTATTGTAGTGAATTTAGTTTGAAAGTTCAATATTTGTAAAATAAAATTATTGTTTCATGTTTTGTTTCATGTAGAGTAGTTGTAAGCAATTCCTCTGCTGCCAGGTAATATATTTAAAACTTACATTCAAGACTCAGGCACCAGTGTGTGGCTTGTTTCAGAATGATATGGTTTTGGTTTCAATCCAACTATACACCGTCTTATATAGAACAAACCAAATTACTGAGTCTTTTTCTCATTTGAGTGGCACCACTTTCTTGAGGGTGCTGAAAAGATCCTGGCTTTGGGCAAAAGAAAATACAATATGATTAGTTAATTATGATTTTGTTCAACATATTCCCCTCTCAGATTCACACAACTGTTGCAGTGGTCCTTCAGCTTTTCTAAGTCCTGTGAAAAGAACTCGGAAGGTTGAGCCTCCAGCCAGGCCTTTCACGATACCCTTAAAGCCAGGAGCTTTTTGGCACCCTCTTGTATTCTAGTTCTAGCAGAGTGTGGAATGAAGGCAACAAATCCTGAAAAAAAAAAACAAACAAACCAAAATTGTCTTTTCTCTGCATTGATCTTGAAAAAAAAAAACACTTTCCACATTCTGCCATGCTGCTATTTCTAGCAGATCAATCAACCACATGGATATTCCTTTGATAGCTCTGTAGTGGTGTTGTTGTTGTTGTTGTCACTGTTGTCGTTGATGTTGTTGTTGCTGATGATACTGTTGTTGTTGTGGTTGTCGTCATTGTTGTTGCTGTCATTGTTGGCTCTGTTAAATACAAAGTGTGGTAAGTGAAAAGAAGCTCAAACAGATGATGATTAGTGAAAGCATGTTGGTTCAGGTTTATCATATGTGTATGTATATATATGTGTGTGTATATGTATGTTTTGACATTATATGACAGTTGTAAACAAGTGTCCCCATCACACAAGCAGTGTTATTTGTTTCCAGTCTTCCTCGAAAACATGTCTGGTCATGGAGAAATATTAGCTTCTGTGGGAACAGGTGAGGGCTGGGGGTGACAGGAGGAGCACTCGACTGTATAAAAGTCTACCTCAATGAATTTTGCCTGACTCATGCAAGCAGGAAGAAGTGGACATTAAAACAATTAGGATGATGATGATGATGATGAGGATGATGATGATGATGATGAGGATGATGATGAGCAGGAGCAGGAGGAGCAGGAGGAGGACATGCAGTCAAGCATGCTGTTACTAAGGTTACCTACGTCAACTAATGTTCCTTGCAAACTGATCTTTGGCTGCGATGTTATGCACAATTTGTATATAAGTAGAATGAATCGTCGACAAGCTCGGTTTTGAAGGCTCAAGGTTCTGAGTTCAATCTGCAACACCAAAGGCAAGTGTCTTCTCTTGTTACCTTTGTTGGCCCATATATAATGAGTAGAAGCTTTTTGAAGGGAATCGTGTTCAGATACCCATCAAGTGACTATAACAACCCTCACCTGGGTTCCACAGTTTCCCAGTAAAAACGATATTCACTTGTATGAGATTTTCATTGATATGAAAACAGATCACCCAGGTAAGACTCACGCACAATCTATAATAGGTGTGCAGTAAGTATTGTTGACTATATTTGGATCAATGTTCTGTCATTGAGTGTACTTGGATATGTTGTAGATTTAATTATAACGTTCTCTGTGTGTTGACTAAAACTTATTAAAATTGCAGATATGATGTCAAAGATTTTAGTTTTTCTATGCAAGGAAAATGTTACCTGCTGAAATCAGTACACTAGCTTATACCTGCATATATATATGTGTATATATATATATATATATATATATATATATATATATATATATATATATATATATATATATACATATATACATATATATATATGTATGTGTGTGTGTGCATGTATGTGCATGTATCTCTCTCTCTCTCTCTCTCTCTCTATATATATATATATATATATATATATATATATATATATGTATACACACACACATATAATACATACATGTTTATATATATATGTGTGTGTATGTGTGTGTGTGTGTGTGCGTGCATGTATCTCTCTATCTCTCTCTCTATACACACACACATATATACATACATTTATATATATATATATATATGTATATATGTATATGTACATATGTATATATACCTTTACAAAAGGAAGTTTTATGGCTAAGAGAGAAATTATTAGTGAGAATTATATTTAAAGTTTCTATTTTGGTTTCTAAATTGTAAAAAGATTACTTTTAGATTTCTTTAAAGAAGATATACATATATTTTTTTCTATAAATATGTCTCAGTTTGCACAGTCTGGCATTTTCAACACATTGCAGAAAAGAAAATAAAGAAAGCGTGTCTTTGTTTTATTTTAATTTTTGCTTTGCTTGTCTTAGCAGGATTGGGGAAAATAATTGTCTTAGGAAAGGTCTTAAAGACAAGATAATAATGATGATGATGATGGTTGTTGTTGATGTGGTGGTGGTGGTGGTGGTTGTGATGACTGTGATGACATTGGTGGTGGTGGTGGTGGTGATGATGATGATGACAATGATGACGATTATGATGAGGATGACAGTGGTGGTGGTGATAAGGATGTCGATGAGAAGAAAATATTCAAAAAATATAGATATGCGTGTGTAAACTTACTGAGAAGAAGTTATTGTCATTTACCATTTGTTCACAAGAAAATTCTAAAATTATAAATATACCAAAATGGATATCTACATGCAAGGAAATAATGTGTGTGTGTGTATAATATATACATTCACAATGTCTAATATATATATATGCGTGTGTATATAATATATATATATATATATATATATATATATTCACAACCTCTAGCTCTCCTTGAATTAAATATATATTTACACATACATACGTATACATATACATACATATACATATATATATATATATATATACATACATACATACGTATATATATATGTATATATATATATATATATATATATATATATATATATATATATATATATATATATATATATATATATATATATATATATATACGGAATGAAAGCATGCAAATGAAAATAGGTAAGTGACCAAGATATCTATATTTACAGTATCTAATATATTTAGGTATCCGCCAAACAGAAGCTTAAACACATCTTTTCTTATAATATTATTTATTCTCAGAAAATATTTGCAAATGATTTATAGTGATTTATTATAGTTTTATAAACCTATAATTACATTATCATCTAAAACAGCTTATAGCAATTTACCAAATATTTATATACATTAACTTGTTTGTAATTCTGATGATATTCAATAGAAGTTCACCCTCTATCAACTGAATTTTCTGATTGTATTCACTGGTACTTCACTCTCTCACAACTGAATATAGATGCTTTGTAAGAATTTTGCCTATTCATACCTTGTTAAAGTCTCATCATTAATGACCGTAAAATCTTTTAAAATACAAAATGGAGTGGGAGTTCTCATTCCTTTGCAACCGATGAAGTAAATAAAGACACACTATTAAAAGAAAGATAAATGAGATGTTTAACAAAATGTTGCTCTTGTTGTTATTGTTGTTGTGCTCGAATTACAAATAATCATTTTTGATAAACAAAACCTTTGACAAACATATTGATACCTGATCAAAGAAAGCATTCGATTCTCTTTATTTCTAAGGCATTTTACGTTCATTTAAATGATTCTGCACTGAATTATAGGAATCTAAACTCGTGTTTGCTTCAAAAATGAAGATAGAATGTGTGTTTGGGTTCATGATTAACTGCTTTTTTTTAGTATAAGTAACTATTACAATATTGTTTCACAAGCTCAATGTATTATCCCCTTGTCGCTGTTGATGATAGTTTAAGGAAATGTAGGTCCCAGAAGTTTCCAAACTAACATTGACTCTTTAGAATCTGGGATTGGACCACATTCTACATATTCCACATGAAGATATTTGGTAACGTTACTGTTTGGTGAACTTTTGCATTTATTTGTCTGTTTAATGTCTTAGCATGTCATGTCTTTTCTGAGTTTAGCCACAATAGATCCAGCTATGGGTTTGACTGTCTAAATTCTATGTAGATCCAGTTAATGATATGACTGACAGTCTATGTTCTATATGATTCACTGTAAATTGCTGGCAAGGCAGCCTTGAATTTGAAGATTACGTACAATTATTGTCTATATGTAGCTTGTATTTAGTTGGAGAAATAGGGTTTTATGATGGTATTGTCCTTCCAAAGGGTTTATGATGTACTTAAATGGATTGTTGGCCGATTATTTAGTCAATGGACATAGAAAGTTAGAAAGGCTGAAACCATGACCTACGTTATTGACATTTCTAAGCAAGCTTTTTGTTTTTAAGTATTTTGGTTTGGCTGCATTAACAGTAAATGCATATATCTGTTCATGACAGTGATTTAGAGATGGGGAGTGTATAATGTGAGTATTCTTGATTTGAAATACTTGCAATAGTTTGTGACATTTTATTCATCTCAGAGATAAATAAAACAAATTCTCTTTCAAGTGTCTGTCTTTTGAAAGTGAGTGTCTTGGACCAACTCTTTGAAGGTTTTGTATTCAAATCCACTGGCAGGCATTTCATTACACATTGGGGTTTATATGTAAGTTGACATGCCTCAGTTCATCTGGCTGGCAGAAAACAGTCCTGGATATTTGTGGTGTGAATCTTAGGTGAATCAACATAAGACTAGACCCAGTCTGTAGATTCTGAAGAAAACCTTGCAGCATCATGTGTCCTAAACATCTTTATGAGTGTCTCCTAAGCTCCCTGCAACTAAAAGGTTTTCTCTTATCATGTTTAAGTCATTCACAGTAGGAAAATATTCCTTGAACATAAAGAGGATATCCATTGATGAACTAGAAGATTTACTCATAGTGATATCTCCGTCATCTTATTAACTGATATCATATTCAGAGTGAATTAATTAAGGGTAAACTGATAAAGAGTGGGAAAAAACTAATGTGTTATATATACTATAACTTTAATGATGTGTTAATATTTGGGTTAATGGCATCTTAATATGAATGGTTAATTGTGGATATGCTGTAAGCTGTGCGTAACTACAATCATAGATCTCTAATTAGCAGGATCCAATTATGGATGCATAATTATAAAATTTATCTTTGAGTGTATATTTAGAGAAGCGAGAGTTAGCATGTGTAGCAATGGAGATATAAATACTGACATGTAGTTTGGATGTGATAGGAGTCCATTAAATGTTGTATAGAAAGATGGAAATAGTTCCAAGACTGCATTCAGGGATGTGAGGTTAGGATAATGTAATTACCTCAATGGGTGAGATTTGTTTCCTTAGAGTAGAAGAGTTAAGGTTTTTAAGTTAGGAAACTGTAGATAAGAAGTATGTATTTAAATATGTATAAATAACAACAGCATGTTTTGGTATAGTTCATTAGGGGTATATATTTTGAGGTTTGTAGTTTGGACTCTTTTATGGTGGCTAATTACTTACGGCTGTTGATATACAAAGGATGTAGTTAAGCCAGTATAAATAGGGATTATACAGTTAGGCAGGTTTAAATTTCAGCAGGGCTAATAAGGGTTGTTTTGTTGGAGATATAGTTTTTGTATTTGACATGTGTAAATATTTTCCCACAATTCCAATCCTTTTGACATTGTTTCTGGTGTTTTTGAGGTCAACAAACAAGTTATTTGACAATCAATTTACTGGTCCTAATTACAAAACTCTTAAACACCAATGTGTTTTTCTCTCTAGGAATTATGTACTTTGACCCTGAATGCACACAATGTACTCGTTGCTACAGAATATAAACCAGTCTCTTCTTGACTGAACATCTGAGAGACATATCAACTGTATACTTTGCTTTCAATTATATGTGAGGCATCCTATCGCCTACATGGTAGGTGCCCTATTAACTATGTCAGCTACATGTTCAACTACATGTCAGGTAATTATCAACTATCTGTAACTCTTTACTATTACTCTTTCTCTTTTACTCTTTTACTTGTTTCAGTCATTTGACTGCAGCCATGCTGGAGCACTGCCTTTATAGTCAAGCAAATAGACCCCAGAGCTTATTCTTTGTAAGCCTTGTACTTATTCTATCGATCTCTTTTGCCGAACCGCTAAGTTACGGGTACGCAAACACACCAGCATCTGTTGTCAAGCAATGCTGGGGAGACAAACAGACACACAAACATATACACACACGTACATATATATGTATACATATATATATATATATATATATATATATATATATATATATATATATATATATATATATATATATATATATATATATATATATACACATATATACATATATATATATATATATATATATACATATATATATATATATATATACGACAGGCTTCTTTCAGTTTCCATCTACCAAATCCACTCACAAGGCTTTGATCAGCCCGAGGCTATAGTGGAAGACACTTGCCCAAGGTGCCACTATACAAAAAAAAAATATATATTTAAGTCTATCAATTAAAGGTTTAATATTACACTCCCTCTCTCTGTCTCTGTCTGCCTCTCTTTCTCTCTCTCGCTCTTTCTCTTTTCATGCATCATGTCCACATGTGCCAGCAGACATGGACCTTTATGCCAATGTCTGAAGCTTCATCATTTTCTGGATGAAAGAGGTTTCTCATTACCTTCTACTGGTTTATGTATGGTTGGCTCTGCTCTCCTAAGCTTACCTGCAAGACCCAGGGCTTATTTAGCCGCTAGAGGTGGGGACTAGTTCCCACGTTATGAGAGCATATCTACACACAAGTGGGCTTGTGTGACACATGTCTGGGGATGAAAATTCCTTCAAGTCCTGTATGTCTTATCCTTTTGATCTTTGGTTATTTCACTCATCAGTGAAGCTCTCGACAATGACTACCACTCCTGACCAGAGCAGACCTGAAAGTGGAGGTGACTAAGTCCTAATTTCATCCATCTCAAAACTCCTGGACTCGAGTCTTACCACCAGATACAGTTGAATGGCTTTCCCACAGCACACAATTCCTCACTGTATATCAAGCACTGAATCTTCTGTCACCTATCTTTGTTAATAACGTTCACGGCAGTGTAGCAACATAAAATACAATCAACTTTTCCAAAGCAATAAACACAGACCAAGGAATGACAGTTCATTACTAAAAGTCGATGTGGTACTGAATCATGGATGAATTTCATTCAGTGTTATTGCTGTTCTTGGATAAAGTTCTATATGAAACCTGAGGAAGAAAAGAAAAACAAAGAAGACCAATTCATATTTTAGGAACATTTAATATGGTTGTTGTTGTGTTACACTAAGTTCCTTAATCTTTAGATTTAATATCCAGCTTAGATCACTCTTTCCAGCTGCTCCCACCCTTATATAATGGAGGGTAGCCATCTATCTCCTCTGTTTTCCTGTTTCTCACTCATATTTTAAATTCTCCTAAAATGGTATAAAGCTACCCCCTCTCCACTAATGTCTCCCCATTCAGACAAGGAGGCTTTTTCTTTGTCTTGCAAGATGCATGGCAACCTCACTAGTGCTGGTGACATGAAAAGTGCATTGAATACCCTGTAAACTGGTTGGCACTAGAAAGGGTGCCCAGCCATGAGAACCAAGCTAAAGCAAACATTACAACTTGATGCAGTTCTCTGGCTCCTCGGTTCCTGTCAAATTGTTTGACCGATGCCAAGATGTAAGATGGACATTAAATGATAATGATGTCTGGCTAAAAGTGAAGCACAGCCTTGTATTTATTTATTATGGTGTTGCCATTGTGTGATTAGCTGTGTCACTTTGTGGCATGTTCTTAGAATTAATTGAAATGAGACCGACAAAGTAAAAATTTTGGCCATTGACACAGAAGAGAACCATGGAAGAGGATTGAACTACTGACTCTTTCATGGGTTGATTGGCACCACTAGTTATTGTAAACTCAATTTAAAGGAACACAAAATCTGTTTCTGTCTCTTTCCAGAGGAAATCTTCCAAGTTTGAAGTGTTTGTCACACAACATTACCAAACTGAATCACGTTCCATGCCATGGTGGTAGTCATCATTGTTGTTGCTATTAGTATTAACGGTTATCAGTTTAGTCCTTCATGTTAAGCTGTGTTTATATCCAACAGTATTAATTAAGGTTACAGCTTGAGGATTTAAGACAATTTATCTTCATATCTAGGTCCCTCTCTTCTACACAAGCTCTTTGTAAGCCTAATTTCTGCAGGTGACTTTCAAATGTTTCTAATTCTATGAATAACAAATTAAATTTAAACTTAGAAATTTTCTTTCTAAGGTAAAGGTTTCGATGTACTTGACCATTAGTTTTCTTTCTGCTATAAGCACAGGGCTAAAACTTTTACAGGAGGGAACTAACCGATGTAATCATCCCCAGTGTTTCACTGGTACTTTATTTTATTACCCCCAAAAGGAGAAGAGGCAAAGTTTACCTCTGCCTGTCATCCTTTGTCGGTTGATGGAAGATCATTTTCAAACTATATCATAGTATACAAATGACATTATAACAGTGTTTTGAAACCTTCCTTTTATATTCTTATTAAGTTTAGAGTTAGACTTGTGATGGTACTGTATGAATGTGTCTGTTTAAGAAGAGAAGACTGGACAGAATACACACAAATCAACACAAAATGTTGGATATACAAACACAGAAGCGGAGGTTAATAATCAAACTCTGTATATCGTTTCACATATTTATATATGAAAACCAACCTATGTATCTTTTGTTTTCCCCTTTTCCTTTCATTCTTCATATGATAGTTTTGTTGGCACAGTACCTCAGGAAACAGATGTGATACTTATTTCCTTCCCTGGAGCAGCAACAACTTGATTTCAAATATTTACGCAGCAATGTGTAATAAGAATGTCAAAAGTTTACAGTCTGTTGTAAACACATTTAATATACTTTTGTGAATATTATGTTTGTTTCTGATTCAATGTGTGAGTAAACTTCCAGTACAAGGGAATGTGACACTGTAACATCTAAGACAGATAATTCCTTGAGGCAAGCTATTTTTTAAAGATATATTTAATAAAATGATATTATAGGTAAAAATATAAATAAAAGTTACTACATTTGCCCTTTTCAATGAAACTTGGAAATATTTAAAGACAAAAAGAAAGAAAGCAGAGATCACACTTGAGGAAGATCTGCAAAAGGTCAGGATTCTGAAATTTAAAAGGAAATTGGAGCTTAAGCACCTTATTGAAAGAGTTGTTCATTCTTACAGCTTGGTGAATTCAGACTTAGAGAAATATGCATTGACAACATATAAATACCTATTTGTTTTTCTTTTCCTCATGAAATACACTTCAACCAAACATATGCAGAAACGGTAAAGTCATGAAAATTTCATAACAAGTCTCTTCCACCAGTTTTCAAGATCAAAGAAACTAGATGTGTATAACAATCTTTCTAATACTAAAATCCAAAGCATGTTTGTTTGTGTGTTCCATGATTTTAGCAAAAACAGTCGATTTTGCCAATAAAATGTTTCATCTAATGTACTTTCGACACACAAGATTTTTTTTTTACTTAAAATGATTTCCAGAATATCTCTGAGCCCTGGAATCCTCAAAGTATATAGGAATTTTTTTCCTTATTTAATGAACATGGAAAAATAATTGCTGTCCATTCATGGAAGAAAGAGAAAAGTGTAATGTGCATGTGTACAACAAACACAGACTTAAATGTGAAAGCAGCCGTCCTCCACAAGTATTATCAAATACTTAGACAAGCCACACACATATACATATACATATATTTCATACTAACACACATACATGTGTAATAATGAATCTGCCCTCACAAAGATACAACTAAAACTGGCATTCAAACACAGTTGTTTATAAGACACATAGACGATAGGCAATACTCACCCTTCTTCACATGCTCCCAGCTAAAAGAAAATATTGGGCTTACACAAACCGATGCTGAGAGGAACAGAAACGCAACAATTGATAAGATACACCAACACATAAAACACACCTTTTGTATATTAACACCTGAGTGAATAAGCTGAACGATCATGAACACATAATCATAAATCTTATTTGTTGTATAAATGAACGTTATATTTTGACTAGAAGTAATGTGAATGCATTGTTTCTGCTCATATTATATAAAGACATTAAATAAATTTCATAGGTTTGTGGTTTTTTTTTATATTTCAAGCAATATGGTATGTTTATTTTTTTCTCTATTTCAGTTTTGTCATTTCCAGTTTTACATTTCCCTTTCATTTGCATTTCCTTTCACTAAACCAAGACTTGACTGTATATCTTCTTGAAAGTATTAACACTGTTAAAACATAATATTGCATAATATATTATGTTGGTGTTCCTATGTGTGTGTCTACATCTACAACTGCTTCTTATCTGATGCACTAATTACTAAGTAGACATCATTTTGTGAATGAACGCTTGCAATGAGTTGTACTTTATCATGTCATTGACATGAAAGCATATTTTGAAGACTAACATTGAAAACAAAAACAATAAACTTTGGAGTGAGAGAAAGAGAGAGAAGAATTATGACTATGTGCTTGTATATATATGTGTGTGTATGTGTGTGTGTGTGTGTGTGT
>NC_142935.1:4294969-4342469 GCF_046866305.1 Octopus bimaculoides | reverse complement strand
TGATTCTGAGGGGTTTTTTTAAGAGCTTTTCCAAATGGCCTATTGTCTTGTAAGTCTTGTCATTTCTATAGCGTGTTATTAAAGGATGCATATTCATTATCATTCCAAATTTAACCAGACTGCCATCCCATTGCAGCAGATAAAAGCACTACACATTGTAGTAATCTGAATTATTATTTTCTTTTCTTTTTTATGCATTTTTTTTTATTATTATTTTTTTTTTTTATTTTTTTTTTTTACCTTTTAAGCTTCTAACCAAGTTTTCTTGCCACCAAATGTACTGAATAGTACAATATTAGCTGAAAAATAAATGGGTGCAATTAAAAGAAATTGTTACCATGTAGCACAGTTATCTGCCACTCTCTGAAGTGCTTTTACATACTGAATCACATATATTTCTTTGGAGGTTCAGCAGAACTGAAGAACTTCAAAAGCTGGCTTTCAGTAATGGAACAGAGTGCAATTTTAAATTAATTATACAAAGGGAAATGGTTTCTTTACTATTTGTAGAACAACTACTAACACCACCATCACTGCCTACTCCGACAACAACAACAACAACTGCTACTAACACCACTACCATTACCGACAACTCCCTCTTCACTCCTAACACCACCACCACCACCACAAATACAGCCAACATCAACACCACTGCTACGATGATTGCCAATTAATTCTATTATGATTATTCCGAGGCAGAGAATGGCAGAATACAAAATAACTTGTGGGATTAATGTATTTTTTTAGATTCTGATATCAAATTTCACTGATGACTCTAGTACCAGTAATTAACTATACATTTCCTAAAAAAGATCTGTTAAGAGAGTGGATTAGTAGAAATATTAAAGCACTAGAAAAACTACTTTATACTATTTGTCCTGGTTCAATCCTGCCAAGACCATTTTGTCTTTCTTCCTTTTGGGGTTGATATAATAAAGTACCAGTATCGATTAGATCCTACCCCTTAGTGGGGCAACATGGAGCTCCTTGATTAACATCACACAATTATTTCTTGAAAGCACAAAGACAGATTTCAAGAAAACTAAAAAAGATTTACTTATAAACAGAATCAGTTAAAATTTAAGAAACATATAAAAGTGGCAGAAGCATAGATTTATGTGACAATAACAAGGGTACCAACAGCAGCAGCTAATCTTTTGCCAGTACTGTGAGTAGAAAAAAGGTATTAGATGTAAGTCAACTCCAGGTAAAAGAAAATAGATGGATGAGGTATGTAATAAAAGACAATACCACTTTGCCAGAGAAATTTACACAAACGCTGAATGTGCAATGTCAGTGTGCCTGCTCAACAGAGTGTAAGCACCTTGAGAGAAATGTTAGGCATAAGAGGCATCAGATGTGGTGTGCAAGGAAGACAATTGCACTGGTATGGTCATGTGATGCGTATGGACGAAGAGAGTTGTGTAAAGAAGTGCTGATCTCTAACTGTGGGGGGAACCTGTGGTAAAGGTAGACCCAGAAAGACATGGGACATGGTGATGAGGCCTGATCTTCGAACTTTGAGCTTCAAAGAGGCAATGACTAGTGACCGAGACCTTTGGTGATATGCTGTGCTTGAGAAGACCTGTCAAGCCAAGTGAAATCACAGTCATGGCTGATTCTGGTGTCACATAACTGGCACCTGTGCCAGTGGCATGTAAAAAACACCTTTCAAGCATTGGGCCTCACAGAGGCAAAGTGACTGAAATCCTTTTAAGTGTTGGGCCTCATGAAGGCATTGACCAAAACCCTGGTGCGCGTGGCCTGTAAAAGCACCTTTCAAGCATTGGGCCTCACGGAGGCAAAACAACTGAATTCTTTTCGAGCATTGAGCCTCACAGAGGCAAAGTGGCTGAATTCCTTTTGAGTGTTGGGCCTCATGGAGGCAAAATGGCTGAGTTCCTTTCGAGTGTTGGACCTCACAGAGGTAATGCCCGAGATCTTTGGCATTATGTCGTGCTTGAGAAGAAGACCCATCAAGCGGAGCAAAATTGCAATCATTGCAGATACTGGTGTCACAGAAATGGCACCCATGCCAGTGGCACATAAAAGCACCCATTACATTCTCGGAGTGATTGATGTTAGGAAGGACATCCAATCGGAGAAACCATTCTAAATCAGACAGGGGTCTGGTGCAGCCTTCCAGCTGGCCAGCCCTGGTCAAACCGTCCAACCCATGCCAGCATGGACAATGGACGTTAAATGGTGACGCCTATGATGGCTGAGAGGAATGCAACATATGTCTATATTTGAGAAAATAATGGGAGCTGGGTTTCCATATACCCTCAAATGAGGAGTTAAAGAAATCCCTGGCCAATGTGCAGCAGGATTATGCTGTCTGAACAGGGTCAGAGCCTGTGCATATAAGTGCTTATCATTCAGAGCTGAAGTTGAGGTGCGAAGACAGATTTACTCACATGATTGTGTTGCAGTGCATGGACAAAACGATATGGGCCTCATGACCACTGAAGCTCACTTGACTAACTCAGAGTTATGTTAAATAAATTGGTGCATCCCCATCATTGGTAACTGTTTTGTATGAGACATTTTGCTTTTATCTGTTTAGACCCTTCTGGTCGATAAAGAAATAAGGTGATAATTGTTCCTGTGGTACTAGGTGCACTCAGCACAACATCCACATTGCTTCTTAAGAGGATGAACGATACTGGAATTGGGGTTTTCATTTTCAATCCACAGAAAAGAGCTGTCCTACATTCTGCAATGATGCTAAGAAAGATTTTTAAGGTTTGAGGAGACTTGTTGTCACCATACCTCAAGATAACACCCTTGCTAATTAAATTAGCATGTAATAGCTTTATGATGATAACAGTAATGGTGAAGGTGACTGCTATTTTTTTTTATTGATATTGTTTACCTAGATAAGTTTTTACTTTCATTTTCCAACCATATATTTTCTATGAGTAAAATGACAATATGAATATCTTAATAAATTAGACTGAAAATGAACTGAAATAAGTGAAAGAAAATCTAGAGAAGCAACTAACTTCTTCAAATAAAAGTATAAGTTAATTATACAACTCTTTTTTTTTTCCAAGTCTGTTCCAGTTCATTATGACTGTGGAATGTTTAATGAATCATGCATAATAAGTCTTCAGCTTTTGTTCATTTGGTTTCTTTCTTTACAACGAATGTTATTGTAAAGGAACATAGTCACCGCCTCAAGTAATTGACTCAAAAAACTATTGTATTGCATGCTTCAGTCTATTATAGAATACACAATTATTCGCAAATAATGTGTGGGTGTGTATTTGAAGTCTTTCTGTGAGAAAGGAGTTGGTTTCTAGCTGAGAGACAAAACTCCATTATTGTAATGTAGATAGCAAAAACAATGCTGCATGTTCAACTCAAGAAAAGTCTTGCATATTTTTATTGTTCCACTTACAGATAGTATTTGTAATGTGCATATCAGCTGGATATTTTCTTTTCCCAAAAAACCCTAGCTTACTCGCAAAAACGAGTGCACCAATTATAATTGATACAAATGGGAAAGTATAACCTGGATGTAGAAGCTGGAAAGCAGCTGTCCATATTTATCCTCTTTCTCTTGGATTTTCAAACAGGTATTCACACCACCACGGCAGCTGACTTTTACTTGTCTGTCCTGAACAACTGTATCTGGTCTGGTACACTTGCAATTGGTAGCAATTTTGATGGGAATATTCCACCAATATTTTTTGCATTTGTTTATATATATGTATGTATTGATGGAAGGATGTTTGTATGCTTGTGTGCATATGTGTATATATATATATATATGTGTATATATATATATATATATATATATATATATATATATATATATATATATATATATATGTATGGCCGTTGCCAGTACCGCCTGACTGGCTCCTGTAGGATTTTCGAGCGAGATCGTTGCCAGTGCCCCTGGACTGGCTTGTGCGGGTGGCACATAAAAGACACCATTTCGAGCGTGGCCGTTTTGGTGCGGGTGACACGTAAAAGCACCCACTACACTCTCTGAGTGGTTGGCGTTAGGAAGGGCATCCAGCTGTAGAAACTCTGCCAAATCGGACTGGAGCCTGGTGTTGCCATCCGGTTTCACCAGTCCTCAGTCAAATCGTCCAACCCATGCTAGCATGGAAAGCGGACGTTAAACGATGATGATGATGATGATGATGTATATATGAGTGTAGTCAGCCCACTTATGTGTACCTTTCCTTCTTTGGACACAAATCCTTGCTTGCAAAGACCTGTTGAGGCAAATGAAATTGAAATCGAAATCGAACCAAATTCGATGACTGGCATGAGTTAACAGTAAGGTCTGATGTCTTGATTCCAACTGTTTTGGACCATGTTAAACAAATCCACCAGGTAAAGTGGACAAGTGGATACCACACAAACTGAACAAGCATCAAATGACATGTCATCTTGAAACTTGCTGTTCTTTGTTGTCACAGCATAAAAGCAAACCATTCTTGCATTGTATTGTTACGTGTGATGAAAAATGGATTCTTCTCAATAATAGCAAGCATTCTTCACAGTGGTTGGATAGAGATGAAGTACCAAAACACAATTCAAAAAAGAATATTCACCAAGATAGGCTAATGGTGTCTGTTTGGTGGTCCAGCGCTGATGTCATCCACTACAGCCTCATGAGACCTGGTAAGTCAATCAATTACAGTGGATGTATACATCAACCAATTGGATGGAATAATGTGTCAACTTGCAATTAAACAACCGAGATTGGTCAACAGAGACAGGCCAATTCTCTTACAAGACAATGCTCAACCACATGTTGCACAAAGAACGCTACTCAAGTTACAGGAACTGAACTTGGAAGTACTCTGTCATTCATCATATTCACCAGACCTTGCACCAACTGACTATCATGTTTTCCAGGCATTAGACAACTTTTTTGCAAGGGAAAAACTTCAAATCTGAAGAAGATGCAAAAACAGCCTTTCATGATTTCATCACCTCTTGCTCTTCAGAATTTATTTGCTGCTGGCATAAATAAGCTACAGGTAAAATAAGCTACAGGTAAAATGCCAAAATTGTGCTGATAATTTAGGTGCATGCTTTGATTAACTGCATTGCTTTTTGTTGAGATAAAGTAAAATAAACTTTCAGTTCAAAATCGGACATTTCATTCTTAATGACCTTGTACATACACACACACACACATACATATATATATATATGCACATACATACATACATACACACACACACACACACACACACACACACACACACATATATATATATATATATATATATATATATATATATATATATATATTCTCACAGCCATTTATACATATGTGACATTGCATAAAAAGTGCAACAGGCAGAATGACTGTTGACCGTTAAGTGCCTCAGACACACAGTTTGATATAAGCAAACAAATTCTTGGCCAACTGCAGCTTTCAATGTGAAAACATCAGACAGTATGATCTATAGCAATTAACTAAAGTAACGCAACAAAGCACTGGTCACTGGATCCAGGCGTATTTTGATACATATTGTGCAGATAACAAATATGTCCCATTTATTTTTTTTCATAAGGATGTTGGACGAATTGTTGCCTTGCAATGAAGTAAAACTGGCCATTATATCAGCAGAACATGTAGAAGCACAGCAGTTCACTTCTTGGTGAAAGAATAAAAAGACTTGTAGAAGGATAAAAATAGAGTAGTTTTTATGATTCAAAGAACAAAGATTTGTGTGATGATAATATTCCATCAAGAAAGCAACAGTCTTGAAGCTAATAATAATAATTAGGAGGAAGATAATGATGATGAAGGTGATAATGCTGGCGTTAGCTTGTGAAACAGAAAGAAGAAGGAAGAAGAAAAATAAAGGAAATAATATGAAGAAGAAGAAGAAGTGAACAGCAGAATCAATAACAAAACCTAATAATCAAAACATCATCAACAGAAGAATCGATAATGATAACAATATCAGCAAGTTTAGCAATAAAAAGTGATCTTAGAAACGATAGTGAGGAATAATTCTCAAGAGAGTTAGAGCACTGAGACTGGTGGTTAGTCAAAATTTTGAATCACATAGAAAATACTAGAATTGGTTATGAGTTTGGAACACTTCCCAGATACTACTGTTTAATTTGGAATATTGAGAAGAACAACTGACCGATAATTTTGAAGTTTTTACTTCAGAGATTTAGCATTCGAGAACAGCAAACTGGTCAAACAGCAAAAGCAGGAGAAAAATTTTAATCTTTTCTTATCTGAAAGGACACTAAACCTTAGCATGCATGCACACATGCACACGCACACACGCACGCGCACACAGTTTAACTCAACACTTGCAGAGAGGGTTATGATGACTAATTAGGTATATACAAAAATATGAGGCATTTTTAATGAGTTCAACCAGTAATTAATATTGTGAGAAAGACTTTGTAGTTCTCTTCCTATAAACGTTTTATCCCAAAGTAACTTCATATTATCTCTTTGAGTGCTGCACCATTTCATACTGCAATTGTGCAGTTTGATAAAATGCCAATGATTCATGTGAATGATGCAGCAGGATGTACTTTTACTGCATTGGAAGTTTTGCCAAGAGATTTGCATGTCAGATATTGTCCAAAGCTTTGCTGATGTCAAGTGCAACATTGCAGTTTTCTCTAAATTACATGAGAGGGGCAGAAGCCCACTGGTGAATGATATGGAGAGAAGAGGGTTTTTCTAGTAAATCTGGCTTTATTATGAAAACTACACTTATGGTCAGTAAAGTGAGAAAGTGATCAAGTGAAGGGGAAGGTAGTTGTTAATGGCTGTTTCCATCACCTTTGAGATACCAGAAATAAATACAAGGTTTGGCAAGCTCTGATGATTATTACACTTCTTGGGTATGGGATACACTGTAGAATGTTTCCAGCTATGGGGATATCAGCTAGTAAAGACTAACACGATTAAGGAGAACAGAGGCCAGCTTTGAGGTTCATTGTTTGAGGGCAATTAAAAGAACATTTTATTCACTAGTGACCTTGTTTGTTTGATGCGACTTGGGTTGCTTTCCCACATAGCATGTGTGTGTGTGCATGGTGGTGACCCTTTGAAAGAAATTTACTTTGAGGGGGTAGTCTGAATTTGGATGCAAAACAGGTAACAAAAGTAGAAGCTTTCTTCATGGAAGAGCTGCTTACATAATCGTCTCGATTGGAAAGTGTAGGAAGGGTGTGTTCTGTAGAGTTGGTATGGGTCCTTTTCACAAATTTTTGAAAAAATGCTGATTACAATTTCAGAACCAGAAGAGTTTTCTGGGTGCAAAATGCATGAAGGAGTCCTTCATAGTTCAGGAAATGGACTTCCATGAGTTGTTATACAGGGTAAAATCTACCCAGTTTGCTGTGCTGGATGATCTTCTGCGAGTGTCATGATTTATATTCTTTACCTGAACTTATTGCATTGTTTCTATGAGTGAACCGCTTGCGAAATTTCAGGTTTTGAGTTTGGTTTGTGTAGGGGATGTGCCTGCCTTTGAGTGTAATTTCATTCCCCATGCACTCACGTTTCTGATTGATCACAAGAAAAGCAGAAGAAAAGCAGTTAATCTGTGAACCTCCAATCTGTTTAAAAGATAGCTTAAGTTCAGTAATCCATTGGAAATTTACAAATTAATAAATATTCTTTGATTTCTGTTTTCTAACACTGTTTCCTTCCTTCACTTGCAGAATCACAAATAATCAATTTTATATTAACTTCAAACTTGTTAATCATTCTAAATCACAGGAACTAGCAGATTCAATATGGTTTTTGTGGTATTTTAAGAAGATGGGAGGAGGTAAATCTTTGCTTATAGCCAGGTCTGCATTATTGCAGGTAACATTTTGTACAGGAAGATATTAACTAAACATTATAAGCAAATTGTTAACAAATCTGTGACTGACCATATTATGGAAATGTACCATTTAAGGTACCCAGTTAATGCTTGGAAAATGAGGAAATGGTGGTGCCTTTATGTGGTCATTTGACTCTGCTAGACATGGTGACTAAATCTCTCTCAAATCTACCCTACTCTGTTAAAAAAAAATACACAGATCATACTGGATAATAAGCAAAAAATGTAAATAATAAAAGATGGGATGGTCATTACTGGAACAACTTTGATTATATATCTGCTCGATCAATGTTGATCTGGGATTAAATGATAATATTAATCTCAGTTCTAGGTATATTCAGACACTGTGAGTTAAATATCTTGTCAGTTTATCCATTACTACATCAGTTTGGCACTGTTGTTCAATACTGAAATGTTCTATCAGTGAAGAAATTAAATGATACAGTTAATTAATTATGCTATAACACACTGTATTATGGGCAATTTGAAATCTGATATAGATTCACCTTCAACTTGTAAACTTCACTGCAAAGTGCAAACAAAGGTTTACATTTCATTACTGACAAAACCACATTGTGATTGTCTGAACTAATTTCATTTCTATTGAGAGCTTCATGGGAGAATAAATACCTTCATTTTCTACCCAGAGAGAGTGATATTCCATGGCTATTTATATTTATTTCCTTATTGCCCACAGGGGGCTAAACATAGAGGAGACAAGCATGGACAGACAAAAGGATTAAGTTGATTACATTGATCCCAGTGCATAACTGGTACTTATTTAATCAACCCCAAAAGGGTGAAATGCAAAGTCAACCTTGGCGGAATTTGAACTCAAGACATAACAGCAGACGAAATACTGCTAAGCATTTTGCCCGGCGTGCTAATGTTTCTGCCAGCTCACCGCCCATGGTTCTTTACATCAAGCACAAACTGTTACTCATATGAAATGCATACCAGCACAAGTAATGTAGTCAATTAATTATTCTTTGCAATACACTGTAAACTGGCTTATCTAAAATTTAATGTAGTTAATTTTTAAATTATATGTCCTATAAACAAATATTCATAAAACAGTTTTAATTGCAAATGATCGTCCTCATCTGAATGTCATATAATGTCAGATCTACACAGGAGAGGTTGATCTTACTGTCATTCTGCTCCCTCCTATATTGACTGGGCGTGATGACTACTCTGTTGTCAAAAACAGCTCATCCCTTCTTTTGCAGTTATCTACATCGATATTATCTAATGCTGTCCTTCATTTTTATGATGGAATGTGAGGTTCTCACAAGGACAAAGTCTCTATTACGACAGTATGCAATTATAACATTAACTGGATTAGGCAGTAGTGATATAAATCTCCTGGATAAGATGCTAGTCTACCATACAAATAAAGTATTTTTTAAATTTCCAAGATTGGTATGGCTGTTTGCAGTGTTTAACTGTTTACAGCTGTATATCTGTTTTTGCCTTCTGCTTGTATCTTTGCTAATAGACTTAACTATGGACATAATTTAGCTGGAAATCTAACATTATATATCCACCCAGTTGTCTGTTGTTGTTGTTGCTGCTGTTACTGTTACTGCTGTCCTTATCTAGCAAACTTATCAGCAGAGGTTTTCCAACCATGACCATTTCATCAAAAACTACACTATCTGATGCATTCTAACCAGTTTTTTTAAAGACAGAAGGATGGGATTTGAGGCAGATCTGGCTGTTGTTACTAGCAAATCAAGCAAAATTGTACAAGCATATTTTCATTGACCCACTTATATGTGGTTGATATTTGAGGAAATGCAATAGAGAGAGAGAGAGGGAGAGAGAGAGAGAGAGAGAGAGAGAGGGAAAGAGAGAGACAGAGATATATATATATATATAGAGAGAGAGAGAGAGAGCGAGAGAGAGAGAGAGAGAGCATTCTTTGGAAGATAGGCGAGGAAATGTATTTAGTAAATAATCTGTCAGTAGAGATTTATTAAATACGAGGAATGGTACACATAGTAAATGAATTTGGAGGCTTTCCTCTCTGCTTATACATAGAATACACATTTTAATTAGTTCTGTCTTTTAAATAAATAATTAAAGGATCTATTAGGAAAATATTATGATTAACTAATTGCAAAAATAATTGTTGTTTATCTAGTCTGTTTAAAACTGATTTACTGAAAATTTGCTGCCAATCTGTGATCAGCTATCTGGGTTTTTTTTGTGTGTGTTTTTTTCTTAAATTAGATACTTTACTGGAATCAGATTAAATTTTGTGTGTGTGTGTGTGTGTGTGTTGAGATTAGTGGAGGGAATGGTGCATGTCTGTGTAGGTAGCAAGGTGTGTGTGTGTGTGTAACAAATTGTATTTTAAAGTTTGAAAGAAGATGTGTGTTAATTGAAGAGATAATCTACTTGTCATTTATAGGAGATGAGAGTTTGTTTCAGATAAAGAAATCAAAATTAAAAAGAGTTCAGCAATGAACCAGGAATTGTTACTGAGTCTCACCTTTCAACACGAAATCTCTTTACGCTTAGAAACTAAGGTAAACTTTCTTCATGCAAGGCTTATCATCAGATTTGCTTTCTTTATTTCTTTCTTTCTTTCTTTCTTTCTCTCCCTCCCTCTTTCTTTCTTTCTTTCTTTCTTTCTTTCTTTCTTTCTCTCCCTCCCTCTTTCTTTCTTTCTTTCTTTCTCTCCCTCCCTCTTTCTTTCTTTCTTTCTTTCTTTCTCTCCCTCCCTCTTTCTTTCTTTCTTTCTTTCTTTCTTTCTCTCCCTCCCTTTCTTTCTTTCTTTCTTTCTTTCTTTCTTTCTTTTTTTCTTTCTTTCTCTCCCTCTTCCTTTCCTTCTTTCTTTCTTGCTTTTTGTCCCACTTCCTTTCTCTTTCTTTCTTTCTTTCTTTCTTTCTTTCTTTCTTTCTTTCTTTCTTTCTCATTGGTGATTGGGGGACTTCTATGATTTTTATGAATTACTGTTTGTTGGCTGAATTTGCTTAGACAGCTTCAATTGTAAAATATAACCTGTTAAACCTCTTCCATCAACTTGATTGAGGTAAAAGAATATAACTAATGCAACAGCACACACACACACACACACACACATCTTTGATGTCCACTGAAATGGCTGCTGTTGTATTAAGTGAAAGAATTCTATTATTTCTTAGAGTTTAGCAAACAATCTGTAGGGAACTCAACAATAAAAGCAACTGAAATAATCATTAGTTTTAAAGTGCAGTAATTACTTAATAACTCTTGATGCTAGTCCATGCAAGACAGTCCCTGGGTCAATTATGCAAACACCTAATTTGAACCTTGTAACATTCAGATTACTCAGTGAAATGAAAGACATACTTATCACTCACCACTGAATAAATATGCATTATCTCATAGCTTCAAGATTTTGATGATGTGGTTGCTTATTTTTAGAATGACATTGCAGGGTAAGTGTGAGAGGCTGGATCTTGTAATGTCAACAAAAGACATGGCTGATTTAAATGCTGAAAAATTGAAGTAATGTAAATTAAATCCTTCCACCAAAATTACATGCTAATTTATGTTCCAAACACCAACTTAATATTGACAAAGCCATTTTACTAAATTCTTCATCATGTTCCAACTTAATTGAAGCAAAGGCAGTGTGAAATATAATGGCCAGAGGGATGTACTGGCTAGAGAGATGTACTGGACAGAGAAATGTACTGGACAGAGAAATGTACTGGACAGAGAGATGTATTGACTAATAGTTAAGAGATAAGACATATGTCAACGTTATTCAACACATTAAACACAACTGATTGCAATTTCATCAACTTGACTGACCAAGACTCATTAATATCTTCTTAGTTTTTGGATTTCAAAGTTGTCTCCCTTGTTTTCTTGACAACAATTTATTCATGAAGCTCATAGTTGTTCTTTTCATTGCAGGTGTACTGTTAATTAATTAGAAATTTGACTTAATGATTTAACTCTTAAAAGTTCTGCAGAGTTTTCTGTTTATAAATCTCCCAACCATGTTAGAAATGAACGATTTTGATTAACTGCATTTAGTCCAGTATAAAATTGTGAAAATATGTCTGCATAGATTTGGATGAAATTTACTGATACCAAATCACGATTATTGCTATACACTGTGAATGTAGATTTTACGTGTTGTTGATTTTTATCTGTTGTCATGTCTTATCATTTACCAAAGTAGGTTGAATACGAATAAGTTGATTATGCATTAATGTTTTCATATGACATTGGCACCAATTTTTGAATTAAATCATTAATAATTGAATAATGATATATAAAGTATTCTGATATGGATGTCAATCTTGATGTATTGCTTGGAAGAAGAAAAACATTATACATCAGGAAGTGGAATTGTTACAGAAGACAAAGAACAGAGAGCTTTGGCAGGACATGTTCACCCATGTCCCATATTCAGGACATGGCACAAAAAAAATATGTACATATATATATATATATAAAGTGTTTAAAAAAAATCACTAAATTTTACTTCATTGAATCAGCTATTATCCACTGTTATGGCTGAAATGGAAGAAAATTCTTTCAAAATTTACTTGATAAAATGCAAAAAATTAAATGCACACAACATAAACAGGAAATCTTTTTGACAATATTTTCTTTCTAAAATTAAGTTAAACTTTGTTTCTAACAAAGAAGATTTCAGTTTTTTTACCCTTGAACAACAACATCAATATTTTTTGAACTGTGATGTTGTATGGTTAAGGATTTGAAGACAGGTGTGATATAAGATTTTAAGAGTTAAATTATATTAATTCTTTCTTTCTCTAATATAATATCAGAAAAGGGAAATTAGGATGTGATAGCACTTATTCCTATCTCAACAACCTTAGTAACATAAGAGAAATTAATTTAATTCAATTGAGAATCTAAGCAATATTGTTTGAACTGAGGGACTTCCCACTCCTCTCCTAAAATTCCCAGTGTAGTATAACATCTGTATATATCTACTTCCTAACTTGAAGTTTCTCATAAGCAAACACTTTACCCTTAATAGCACTTTCACCATCATTCAATCATTGTTATGGTATGCATTTCACTTCCTCTCCACTTAACACTTTCTCTCTTAACTTGGAAAATATTGTTAAGGGGCAAGAAAGGATATCGGTGATCCTTATTTACTGAACATTATATTAGAACAACACAGCAGTGTGTTGCCAATTATTTCTTCTTCTTGTTATTCTTGTAGACTTCTTTAAGACGAAATCTTGTTGCGAAATCTTTATTTGAACTCAGTTCATTCTACATTAAAACTAATGTGAGTACATTTTCACTGATTCAGATTCCTTCTTCATTTGTCTTGAAACTTCTTTTAACTGTGTAGGAAATATGCCCCAAGGCTGACCCTGCAAGGGCCATTGAATACATAAGTATACTTATCAGCTTTTGTGCTGTATATCTTTGTCAATTTCTGTAGAGAAACTAAGCAGTGTTTAATCAACTTAAACCATGCTTTTAACACAGAATGAATCATCATTTTCATCATTTTTTGTCTGTTTTTCAGATTGATGTGAGTTGGATCTGTTATCATGATCCTATTTTTGCCATATTATGTAGTTAGTCAAATTTCTTCCAACATGGGGAATAACCAATAAGCATAGTTTTTTTCCTTCATTTAATGCAACATTTTCAAATCACACTTTGCTACTTCACCCCATGTCCTCCTTGCCCTTTCCCCCCACTTTTTTTCCCGTTCATTTTTAGGTGCTCAGCATCTCCTTTTTCAGTTGTCCGCCTCATCTATATTCATCTCATGCCTTTACAAGTACAATCCTCTCTCTCATGCATACACCATCTCATTCTTCTTATGCTCATCTTTACTCTCATCTCAATTGCATTTCAACATTCATACACACATCCACTTGATTATTCATCCTTAATTGCCTTCAAGCTGCCACAAATCCTCTGCACTAAAGGCCCAAGGTTCACTACCATGCAGTATCTCAATTTGAACACTCAGCAACGTACATACAAACACTGGAGATTCTCTTAACTCAAGAAGTCTTGTCGCTTTGTCAGCAACCAGTTTGACTTCTCTTAAAATGAACTTAAATAAAGCTCAAAGAAAATACATACATGTACACACACACACACACACACACACACACACACACACACATTGCATGAAATTACAATTCATGAAATAGATTTTCTGTTTCAATAAAATACCTACATACAAATATAAGCACTTACATTCACACACAAAAACCCACACTATAGATATATGTGTATGTATGTATGTATGTATGTGTGTATGTATGCATGTATGCATGTATGTATGTATGCATGTATGTATCTATCTGTGTGTGTTTGTGTGTGTGTGCGTGCAAATAAATATTATACATATATGCACACACACACATACATGTACACATATATATACATAACCATGCACAAACATACATACAGAAATAAACAGATAATTTTTATTTTTCAAATAGATGTTTAGGGAATAAAGAATAAAAACAAATTATTGTATTTAATTACTAGTTTCTACTGTCAATGTAACCGTTTTTTTTTGTTTTTTTTTTGTGAGTAAAGCAGCCAATTTTTAGAGTAAAACAGTAGAATATGAAGATATGAGGAATCTCGTGAAGTTCTATGTTGGCAAATAGAAATACAATAAGTTGAAAGAGTGCAATAAATTTTATGTATGAAATTTATTCCACTGTCTGAACTTTTCTGTATAACCTATTTTTAATAAATCTTAATGTTGAATGATGTTATATTACAAAGGTTGCATTTTACGTTTGTCTTATTGATATTATATTTGTTCTTGTGTGTATTCATGAAATAGTAACATTATTTTGGGAATAGGAATGAAGAATACCACCATTCTTCTAGTTCTATATTCAAGAGATGAGGAATTATGGACATTATTTACATTTGACAGATATTTGTCCTCATCTTGTTTGTTGTTAACGCAACGTTTCGGCTGATATACCCTCCAGCCTTCATTAGGTGTCTTGGGGAAATTTCGAACCTGGGTTCTCATTCCTAAGGTATTATTATTATTATTATTATTATTATTATCATGATTATTATTATTATTATTATTCAGGTCATTGCCTGGAATCGAACTTGGAATCTTGGAGTTAGTAGCCCGTGCTCTTAACCACTACGCCATATGCCCATCAAATGTAAATAATGTAAATAACCACCATTCTTGTATAACAGTATTCTGTATTAGTTGATTAACTATTTGGGTAATTAGCATGTATTTTACATCACCAGATATTTTAAGTATTATGATAATAAATACTGGTAGATCAGCAATGTTCCTTACCTTCATATCTCAAATCTCTTTACCTTACCACACTCAACTCAATCCCTTGTCCTTCTTTTGGTTTAACATGATCTTGGTAGTCTTTTTCCCATGCATTTTCCTCATTCAACAACCTCTCGTTTCCATGCTTCTTTCTTTTCTTCCGTATCCACAATATATATATATATATCGATATATATCACCTTGGACATTTGAAGCTGTCATGGGCCATCATTGACCTTGACTCTAACCAATTCCTCACAAAGGCACCAACAGCACATTTGTTGATCTACAAAATTCATTGACCAGAAAAGTGGGACTAAGTAAGCAGGAGATTTTGATTGCTGTCCCCCTCCGTCTCTGCACGCCGTGCCATACCCACACAGGATGTTTTTGTGCGATCTTAGAGCCGAGTATAATATTGAATATATACAAATACATCACTTGCAGATTATGTTCACACAGATCCCTGAATGTTGCTGTGGAACTAATTGTAAGTCTATGGGAGCAAAGCTGAGTAAGAACGTACTTATTGAAACCCAAAACATTAGGAGCTTCAAGGGCAACATCTTTGAACTGAAGCTGGGAGTAAATAGAAATTTTAATTGCTCAATTTCTATAGGAACAGAAATAATAATTTTATCTTTGCTTTTCTTATCAGTCTTTGTCTTTAACTTTAATGATTTCCTCACTTGGAATCTCTGGAGAATATTGGTCTAATTTGCAACGTCTAGCATTTGATATTTAGTTTTATCACTTTCAACAATAATCCAATGACTTTTGTCTGGCGTTCTCTGTTGTTTTTTTCTCTTTACTTGTTTTCATTTGTCTTATACACACACACACACACAAGCACACACACACACATATATATATATATATATATATATATATATATATATATATGTGTGTGTGTGTGTGTGTGTGTGTAATATATAAGTGGGAAATATTTTTTACTTTATTTTTCCAGACTACTGAAATCTACAAGTTTTTTCATTCTCTCTCTGTTTATTTTCTCTTATTCCTTTCTGCTGGAGAGCGTAGGCTCAAAACATAAAAGACCTTTTCATTTTCCTGAGTGTCAAACTAATACACCTGCTTGCTGTTCATACACCTGTCTTTGTCTTTTGTTTTTCAACTATATATATATATATATATATATATATATGAATATAGTTTTTTTTTAGAGGTAGCACCCAAAGTAGATAAAGTCATATACAATCCTTTGTACTTCAGTCTCAAGGGGCCTGAAATTTTGAAGGAGGGGTCTAGATAATTACATCAGCCCCAGTATGCAACTCTGACTTATTTTTCTCAACCCTGAAAGGTTGATAGACAAAGTCAACCTTAGCAGAATTTGAACTCAGAATGATGAAGTGATGCTAAGCATTTTTTACAGTGGGCCAACAATACTGCTAGCTTTTGCTACCTTAGATGAAGTTATCAATAATAAAGTGTAAATAATGTTAGGCTTAACAACACCTTGGCTGGAAGAAGTGAAGCAACTTTCATCTCTTTCCATGCAATGGGTTTTTTAAGCCAATATGCATGTGCTGATATTTATAGTATAGCTTCATTTGCTTTGAGGTTCACCATTAAAAATACGAGGGGAAACAATGGTACGGGAGTATGAGGAGAGAGAGAAGATCCTCAATGCTCATATGATGATGTGGACAAACATCTTAGAGTCAAAAAAGCACATGGCCAACAACTTCCAGGCCACTGATAACGACATCCCAACAGTGTATGGGCTCTGCAAGAACCATTAGACAACCACTGACCCAGTAACAGGATCACCAGTGAGACCTGTCTGTGGAGCCAATGCTGCCAACAAATACCAGATCTCCGAAATCTTCTCTCTGATCGTACACCCTCTGATCAAAATGTCCCCAGATGCCTGTGACAGTATAAAGGACCTCGTCAGCAGAATCAATGACTGCAACCATGCCTACAACCTGACGGGATGCATAATAGGCTGTATGGATGTCATGTCCTTCTAACCATCCATTGATGTTGATTTTTCTGTGGAGAAATGTATGGAGGGGATCAGTGAGAGTGATGTGGAGTTTTTTGGTGTTGAAACAGAAGAACTGAGCCTCCTCCTGAGACTGACATGTGACAATGGTTACTTAGATGAACATGACCTCTGAGGCCAAAGTGATGTCTGGCAACAACACTGGCAGCAGTAACAGCAACAACAACAACAGCATCACCATCAACATGTAATATCTGGGCTGTTTGATGTTTCCTTGACTGGGAGATCGTTACTTCACTTTTAAACAAGTGAGGATTGATGACAGAAAGGGCATCTGGTCAAGAAAGTTCTGCCCCAACATACGCTTGTCTGACCCATGCAAGCATAGAAAAGTAAATGTAAATACGTTGATGGTGGCAAAGTGTTTGTTCCAATTGTGTGGCACTGTAGGCAGGTGTCTTTAAATTTAGCATCAGGTGGACTAATACGTTTTTTGGAGGAATTAGGGAATGGAGACTATACGGAAGTCCATTGTGCAAATACGTGTGTCTGTAAGTATGTGTGTGTTTGTGAGCTTGCATTGTATAGATATATATGTATACAAGTATAGGTAAGTTGGTGAGCTTGCCTCATACAGATACATGTATGTGTGTGTGTTCATGTTTTGTCATTGTTTACATATGTAAGTACATAAGTGTGTATGTTCATGAGCTAGCATTCTATGTGCATATGTAAGTATGTGTGTACGTGAGCTTGCATTGCATAGCTACATATGTAGATGTGTGTGTGTGTGTGTGTGTGAACTTTCAGTCATACTTTAACCATTATTTATGCAGTTCAAGCATATTAAAGCATAAAACAACATCAATTGCCAGACAGTGTCAATGTTTTCATTTATTGATTGCTTACTTTGTCTTACAAGAAGTCAAGAGAATAACTACCTTATATGGTTAAAAGTAAGTGTTGGTGACAGGCAGAGCATCCAGCCATGGAATACTGCTTCAGCAAAGTTTTGGCTGATTCTTAAAGCATGGGGAACCTGACATGGAAATAATATTCATCATAATAACACATATGTGTGTAGATATGTATACACATACATATATCTGTCTCTGAATGTGTGTGTGTATATGTTTGTTTACATACAAAAAAAAACTTTTTCAAAGGGATTTTTAGGGAATAAATAATAATATTTAACTTGTATTTAATTACTAGTTTCTACCGTCAATGTAACCGTTTTTTATTTATTTTTTTTTTTGTGTGAGTAAAGCAGCCAATTTTTAGAGTAAAACAGTAGAATATGAAGATATGAGGAATCTCGTGAAGTTCTATGTTGGCAAATAGAAATACAAGTTGAAAGAGTGCAATAAATTTTATGTATGAAATTTATTCCACTGTCTGAACTTTTCTGTATAACCTATTTTTAATAAATCTTAATGTTGAATGATGTTATATTACAAAGGTTGCATTTTACGTTTGTCTTATTGATATTATATTTGTTCTTGTGTGTATTCATGAAATAGTAACATTATTTTGTGAATAGGAATGAAGAACATCAAGGAACGAACAACAAGAACAACAACAACAGTGAAAAGAAACCTAAGGCTGACTTCAAAGATTTTAAAGGAAACATGTATAATACATACAGGTGCAGGTGTGGCTGCGTAGTAAGAAGTTAGCTTCTCAACTACATGGTTCTGGGTTCAGTCCCACTGGATGGTATCGTGGACTTGTGTCTTCTTTTATAGCCTTCAGCCAAGCAAAACCTCATAAGTGGCTTTGGTAGATGGAAACTGAAAAAAGCCCATCTTTGTGTCTGTGCTTGTCCCCCACCACCACCTGACAACCAGTGTTGGTGTGTTTACATCCCTGTAACTTAGCAGTTCATCAAAAGAGACCAATAGAAAAAGTACCACATTTAAAAAAATTTAGTGCTGTTGTCAATTCATTCAACTAAAAATTGTTCAAGCTGGTGCTGCAGTATGGCCACAGTCAAATGACCGAGACAAGTAAATGACAAAAGATATGGGAGTTATTGTTTTACAAGTTTCACTCATTGGACAACAGCCACGATGAGGCACCACCTTCAAGGCATTTTCATTGATTGCATAGATTTCAGAAATTTTATTTGGTAATTATTTTATCAAACTCAGAGATAGAGGATGGAATTATATACAGGATGCTGCTAAAAAAACAATCCCATAAATGATGCATTTCTCTCAATTGCATGAACTAAAAGTCAGAAGGGGACAGGATAAACTACCTGCATCAACTTGCTATAAAAGCAGGCAGTAATTTACCTTGTTGTTATTCTTAGTGAAAGTTTTGAAGAGTGCAGTTCGATTTTAACAGTTATGTCTTTCAAAGCTGTAATAGAAGTGACAAAGGAACATATTCAGCATATTTTGCTTTATGAATTCAATAAAGGTAACAACGCAACGGAAAGTGTGAGGAATATTAATGCAGTATATGAGGATTGGACAATAAGCATAAGCCAGTGTCAACAGTGGTTCTAGAAATTCTGAGCCAGAAGCTACAGCCTAGAAGACAAGCCGCATCCTGGAAGATCTGTAGAGCTTGACGAGGATGTTCTGCAAAACCTGGTGGAGCAAAATCTCATCGTAACTGTTGAGGAACTAGCAAAGAAGTTTGGATTTGGTCATTCAACCATTCATTTCCACTTGTGTGCCATCAGAAAAGTCAGTAAATTGGGTCAATGGATTCCTCACAAACTTTCTGAGTCTAATCATGCACAGAGAGTAAACGCGTGCTCTTCTTTACTGTTACGTCTCACGGATGAACCTGTTTTTGGACTGAATAGTGATCGGTAACGAGAAATGGGTTCTCTATAAAAATGTCAAGAGTCGAAGACAGTGAGTAGGGAAAGGAGAAAGACCAGCAACCCAGGTCTTCACCCACGTATGGTGTTGTTATCTGTTTGGTGGGATATAAAAGGTTTAGTCCACTTTAAACCCAAACCAAACAATAAAGGAGCATCTTGAGTGGCTTAAGTCTGTGCTAGAAGAAAAAACGACCATCTTTGGTTTCATGACAAAGGGTGTTCTTCCATCAGGATAATACTCAGCCACATACAGCAAGGATGATGTTCCAAAGGCTGGAGCAGTTTGAATGGGAAACGATGCCCCATCCACCATATTTACCAGACATTGCTCCATCTGATTATCATTTATTCCGCAGTCATCCAAATCATTTGGACAGAAAAAATATGAATTCTGTAGATAAGGTCAGAATAGTACTGAGCCTGTTTTTATTCTAGCAATTACACTTTGAGAGCTGCTTCCTCCACCGCTAACTTGGTCTCCTTGGTAACAGAAGCTATCTACTACTTCTAATGGTCTATCTGTACATTTGAGGGAGACTATTGTCTGCACATTTTTGTGCTTATTGTACCCACACATCATATACAAAGACTATTTTACACACATACACACACACACACACACACACACACACACATGCACATATTTATATAACATTATACGGTGTTATTTATTTCAAGAAAGCTTTATTATTTTCTCTTTGTGACACAATTTTTATTTTCTACATGACAGAACACAATTCCAGATTTTATGCACTTCAACAATCATATCTCTGTTCGGTATAATTAAATATAGTAAATGTATAACACTTAAGAAACTACAAGTAGATTTTAAAACGTGTTTCCACTATTGATAAACACGGCGACTTGATGAAAATGCTCTGCAAAAGAAAAAACACGCACATCCACATCTATAAAACAATGATCTAAAAACATGCACAGAGAAAAAATATAAGATGTTTTTCTACACTGAACATGTACTTTAATAAGCTGTACATTATTAAAAACAAAACATATAAATAGAATTTTAAAGAAAAATCTAAATTTTTGGAAAAAAGAAAGATTAAAATAATATTTAAAAGAAAATTCTAAATAATTGCTTTCTTAGAATTTAAATTAGCTTCGAACTATCCTGCAACAGTATCTTAGTCAACACTTCAATATCTATGTATACAATATTTAGAGATTAACATACTTTCTTATCTTTGAAGTAGCATATTAAAAATATAAAGAGAAACAGAAAACACTTGGTGCTGATGTGTGTAATAAACATTATGAATTGGTTGTGAGGTTGGGGGCAAAAATATGTTTCTTCATTTTGCTAATGTAGTTACTTATAGCTTTCATTCTCTTTCCTCCCCTCTTTCTATAGACATATATATATATATCATCATCATCCTTTACATGTTCTTTCCATGTGAGAATGGGGTAGATGGTCTGACAAGAGTTGGCTATGAAGAAGATTGCACCATGCTTTGTTGTTTCTTGTGATGTGGTTTTTGCAGCTGGATGCCCTCCCTAACATCAACCACACTGCAGAGTGGACTGAATGCTTTTCATGCAGCACCAGCACAGGTGAGATCAGTTTTCGTATGATTTTTTTTTACAGCTGGATGCTGTTCCAAAGGCCAACCACTTTACAGTATGGCACCAGCAGTGGCAAGGTCACCAAGTAACTTGCAAGGCAAAACTCCTGACATTACACATCCAGCGGATCATACTAGCTTCATTTCTTTCAAGCCTTTGCATGTCCCCAGCAGTCACAGCCCATGTTTCACTGCTGTGTAGCATGGCTGTTTGCACACAGACATCATACAGTCTGCCTTTCACTCTGAGCAAGAGGCCCCTTGTTACTAACAATGGTAGGAGCTCTCTCAGCTTTGCCCAGCCTATTCTTATTCTTGCAGCTACACTCTCAGAACATCCATCCCCTCTACTGACTTGGTCCCTTAGGTAACAAAAGCTATAAGTTACTTCTAGTTTTCCCCACTGGTATGTGATGGAATCTATTTTCTGTACATTTTTGGTGTTTATTGCACCTGTGCACCTTCCTTGCAGAAAAACTCTGATATTGCTGCACCTCTTATGTGTCCATAGCTTACACTTGGTACATCTTATGAAGTTTCTACTTATGCCTTTTCTACAGATCCAGCAGGGCCATCTACCAGAAGGGACTTGTGATTTCTCCACCTTCCTGCTTATTAATACTTTGGTTTTTGCTAGGTTAACTCTAAGGCCCTTCGATTCTAGACCTTTTTTTACCACACCTGAAACTTCTTCTCTGGTTCTGATAGTGATTCAGCGATCATCTTCTGGGCAGCCATTTAGCCCTGTTCCTGAAGTCGCTAACAACTAACCAATGTTGTGGAGTGCATTCTTCACCTGGGAAAGTTTTGACATTTATAAGCAGCCATCTTTCTTGTTTCCTGGTGAGAATGTAGTCAATCTGACAAGTGTGCCCACCAGACTGGTAGGTGAACAGGTGGCTGACATGTTTCCTGAAGTTAGTATTACAGATCATAAGATCATTTGAATCACAGAACTCCAGCAGCCTGGTTCCCTCTTCATTGCCGTAATCAAATCCATTGCCACCAGAAATACCTGGATGCCATACATAAATGGGCAGAAGAGAAGATCTATGAAAGTAGCTTTTGTTTTTGAGTACTACCAGATTAGTTACATCCATATATTGCCCATTAAATTCATATATATGTGTGTGTAGTCATATATATATATATGTATGTATATATACGTATAAATAAATATATAAATATTTATATATATTTACATATTTATATGTATATATATATATATGCATACATACATACATACATACATATATATATATATATATATATATATATATATATATATATACACCTACACACACAAATGCATATTCCATAAAAGGTGACTAAGAGGGATAATATGATGTTTCTTTCATGAACCAATTACTTAACGAGAAGGACAATTTAATGCAATGATTTTAGTAATGATGGGAATATTGAATTTTTGATGTGCAATTTGAACTCGGGTTTCATTAACGAAAATACCAGGATTATAAATGATACAACACCAAATATGTTTTTAATGCTATCTCTTTTCACATTAAATACAAATAAAATATAAAAGACATCAATCGGTACAATATAAACTAATTGATATTGTAAACTCAGTTTTTGACTAATAGTAGTAAAAGACAGTATATGTAACTAAGGAACGAATATATAATTGGTTTTTAACTGTGCAAACAAAGACCCCCACTACCCGTGTCCATCTGTAAATGTTTAAACTAAATAACTGTAAAGTAATTGCTGTTTGCCTTGGTGAGCAAGATCATCAACAGAAATACAGTTTCACAGAAGCAATATATCCCAAATGAATATAGTTTCAGATGTTTTCATATATACAGCACGGAAATTATATTTAGTTTATAGTTTTGGTAAAAATACTTGACGAATCAGACAAAATAAGACATTGGTAAATAGTTGTTTTAGCATCAAATTAAATAGTTTTGCATGGCAAATAATCAAAACTTATCGAAAGTCAATTTAGATTTTCTGTACTACAGGAAATAAAATGAAAGTTAATGGAGACAGTGTTTGATTGAAAGTTCTTTGCAATCAATTCAATAGAAAAGGGATAACAAGATGTTAATCCTTAGAAAAATCTTATGGGTTCACTAAACTGGTTGGGTTTTTTATTTTCTGCAGTTTCAAGGTAAGGAGAGAAAAAATTTCTTTTGGTGATCACACTAGTCCACCAAGGATTCTTTTACCATGCAAAACTTAATACTAAAATTCAGGAAAAGATTCAATCTTTTACAGTCCACATGTTGTAGCTGGCTATAGTTTGTTGAAGAACTAAGGCATTGAGAAGAAACTGTCTTAGATATAACTAAAGTGAAAGTAAGCAAATAGATTTTCTGCTAATTTTGTTATTGTATGATTTTGTTGTCCACTAAACAGAACAAACAACTGACTGAATTATTTCTAAGGCTGAGTTGCATTTATGCTTCTTTAGCCTAATCCTCAGGCAAAATTAGTTTTAAACTGTGTAACAACACTGGTCCTTTTATTTACAAGGACGGTTCCTCTAAAAGGCTTCTACATAATTTTCATCTACTCAGTTTCCTGCAAAAGCAAGCACAGGATATTTTAAAAGACATTTGTCTAAGATGTCATACAATAATGTCACAAATGGAACCTCATGCTTGTGAAGAAAATTTCTTATCTATTTGGTCCTAATTTGAACCATTAACAGCATACACACTGATACCACCTTGGTGTTTGTTACCTGCCTTATTGTAGAGGCCATTCATAGCTGATTTACAAGTTAGAATTAACTGGTTCTATAGTTAAGTCTGATATTTCCTCTAAGCACAAGAAGTATGATTTACAATTTTATAACTAATGTTATTTATAGTTATTCTAATCTTAAAAAGCAGAGAAGTTATTCTGACCTTGATGTTGTGACCTAAAATCTATAATACTTGTATTTTACATCCCTTATTCATGCTAACAAACTGCTAGGGCTTTATATGATATTTTGATCATTACATATCTATTACTGAGACAAGATATTTCTTGCCATGGAATGATCAAAACACATCTCCATCGTTAAATAAGACTTGTTCCTATATTTTTTCCAGAACACTCACTAAGCAATTAATACATACTCCAACCAAATTATCAATTTTCATCTGTTCATTTCTCATTTCTTGAACGACCAGAAACCAAGCACCTGCAAGCTTTGGCAGCTCTTTCCCAAACCCGCATTCTTTCAGCACCAGTATACCTCATGCTTTTAATTACGAGGTGGTGTCAAGAAGTTCTTGGACTAGTTCTATAGTGCACCAACAGATGGCAGCAAATGGTTGTGTGTGCAGTGAGAGCTAGCAGTGACCTTTGTGAGGGGCAGTGTGCCAAATGACATCACTGTGTTTACTTTGCAAGTTGTGAAATTTGTGTTTTTATGATCACATATGTATGCTGTAGTCTGCGATTTTTGTCAGGGACAGGAAGTTGGAGCAAAGAGTCAACTTGAAATTTTGCATTAAACTTGATAAGTCGGCTACAGAGACACTGGGCATGCTTCAGCAAGCTTACAATAAAGCACTGAGTCGCATGCAATATTTCGAGTGGCATAAGTGTTTTATAAGTGAAAGAACGTCCCTAGGAGACAATAAGTAATTTGGGAGACCTGGAAATGTGAATAAACTTCATCAACTTGAGCATGAAGATCGTCAGAGGATGATTAATGACATTGCTGTTGTTGGTCTGTCGTATGGGTCTGTGCAGGAAATTCTAACACCTGAATTGAATATGCAGTGTGTTTCTGCCGTCCCCCACCAGCTGACCACTGAGCAGAAAGAACATTGAGTTAAAGTCTGTCAAGATCTTTGTTAGTGTGCAAATGATGACCCATCCTTCATGTCAAGGATCATCACCGGTGACAAGAGTTGGGTCTACAGGTACAACCCTGTGACAAAGCAACAGTCATCACAATGGAAAAGGCCTTGATTTCTAGAACCAAAGAATGCATGACAGAGTCACAGCTCAATCAAAAGCATGCTTGCGCATCAAGAATTCATCCCCCAGAGCCAGACCACCAATCGAGAGTTCTATTGTAATATTTTGAAGCATTTGAGGGAAAACATTTGACATAAGTGACAGAAACTGTGGCATGTGAAGACTTGGATTCTTCATAATGACCCTGTGCTCTCCTCATTCGTGAGTTTCTTGCCAAAAACAACACGCTATCACTTCTGTACCTGCCCTATTCCATCTCTTCCCCAAGATGAAAATACAGCTCAAAGGTCACCATTTTAACACCATTGTCGAGCTCCAGAATGAATCACTGAAGGTCCTCAAATTGCTTATGGAAAACGACTTCCAGGCCAGATTCCAAAAGTGGTAGGAATGCTGGGGACCAGAGAATTGTTATGCAAGGTGACTATTTCAAAAGAGATGATGTTAAGATTTAATTAAAGAAGTTTTTTTTTTGTACATATCTAGTCTGGAAACTTTTCTTCATATGTTTCTGTATTCTTTCTTCTGTCCATAAAAGTCCTTACCATTGATGCTTCTTGCCACACACGGACTGTTATTCATCTTTAACCTTCTACACATAACCACCCACCATCCATACATCCATATGCAACATTACTCTGCTTCTGAAAGCAGAAATTTTTAATTGTCTCATTTAACAAATTAAACAAACACCATTCCACAAATCAGAAAACACTTTCCCTCTACATCTTCCTTATACATGAAGACACGCACATCAAATGCCAGGTTTCACGATGTTTGATGATCTTTCAAAACAACTTCAAGTGCATAACACATTACATAAGGTGCACCTCAAAGACTAAACTTCCCTTATGGTTTCTGAATATATTCCAGTCCAGATCATTTGATGACCCTCAAAGAATATCAAGCGGAATCTACATTGAAATATTTCTCCAATGTTTTGGTTAGTGTTGCTGCTGTTCCTTCAACATGCAGAGACATCAGAGGCAACATACATCTAAGTGACAATTAGCATTAAGTCCAATGAATTTTTTCTCCTTATAATTCCAATATTAAAAATTATTTTTGACTGTCCTTATTCAATATGGTAGCTTCTACTTAACTATTTACATCTAAAGGATATTATCTGGTTGGCTTCAAAGCATACACTTTCTAACACACCATAACCATTGGGTCATAAGCACACTATTTCTTCCCTTCATTGTCTCTTCAACCACTACTCAAACAGATTTAATCCCTTTCAATGGATTTGCTGTGTCTTACCTGCATCTAATGTACCCAGCTCTTTTGCTCTTATTACCAAACCCAACCCTGAAACCAAACACACCTGACACTTTGTTTAATCATTTCTCCTTTTGCCTTCTCTTCTACATATTGACTGTTGTAATCATAGACATTCCAGCTATGACCATTCCACCATTTCTTTCTGACATTGCATATGGAAAACTAATACAACATCCTATGTATCATTTCCTCTTTTATTATTATTAAAACAGTAAAGTGTTCTCAGTTAATAGAAGTGTGAAAAGTTGTCAGCCAGCAGGCAGCAGAAGAAATACATGATTGAGACAATGTTTGCTGTAGCGTTCTGCTGGGAGAGAGTTTTACTGTGGAGGACAAAGGGAAGGAAGATAAATATCTGAGGTGTAAATAGAGGACTGTTAAATAATTAAGTAAAGAAGAGTCAATTGAAGAAATAATGAAGATTATATTATAGAGACTGAATGATGAAGCAAATTGTTTCTGAATAAAGTCTTACCAGTGTAATGAGGAAAAAATTATAAGGATTTCTTTCATTAGTCACCAGGTCAATTATGCGGAAGAAAGGGTTTATATTCATTTAGATTGCTTGTACAGTCAACCGTCAAGCAGAATTTTTTAAAAAATTGATCCCTGTGAGATTTAAGCTGAAAATAATCAGTGCCTTCAACCCATCCATCTTTTCTGCTCGTTATTTCAAGAAGGTGGGGGTCGTGTAAGTGGGGTCCTCAGGCACTCACTTCATAGGGTCTTTCTCTAAATACTATAACAGGAATTATAATATATCTTAATTTGTTCTTTTATATGTCGACCATTCTCATACCCTGTTCCTTTCAAATACAAAATAAACATTCGTTTTTCAAGTTCAGTCTTTGAAAGCAATGTCACATTGTTATCCTGTTAATCATAGCCAAAGCTGAGGGTAAACTATCGACTCAACACTGTATCATTACAAACGAAAGAGAAAGAAGTGGCAGCAAAATATTCCTATCTTAACAATAGAAATAGGAAAGACTCATTGTATATATTGTGTCTGAAACCAACGATGAGATGGTCAGGACTGGATTGCCTTTGACCATAAGTGTACTTAAACAATGCTGTCCTAGTGCTGAACAACAATGAATCGCTGTTCTAGTTTACAGTGCTGCCTCAACATATAGTATTCTACTTATAAGCTATTCTGTCCTGTGTCTTGGCTACACATCTTCACCAGGGATGGAGGGCAGCTTTCTATCAATAATATAGGCCACCATTTATTAGTTGTTTGTCTAATATATTATCAACTCAGCCATCTCTAGCTGCCAGTATTAAAATAACAATAAAATCACACTGTGTTATAAACATTACACACAATCATTGCACAAAATGTCTGTTTATGTTATTAAAATTATATTTTCAAACACTTCTGAGGGCATTTCCTTCCGTAAAGAAGATAATTCAATTTCCTTGTGTACAGGTTGGATAAATAAATATATTATTGATTTCTAACATAAGCACAAGGCTACAATTTTGGCATCTTCAGATATTTTTGCAAAAAAAGTTGCTAAATTAGCTTTCATGAATATACTTTGTTACGAGAGTAATGGTGCTTCATAGTGTGTTCACCAGTATGGTGCCAACTGGTTTCTCTTGGAAGATGGCATTGAAGAATTTTAAGAAAAACGAAAGAATGACTTAGTGTAGTTCACATGTTTTACAACAAGCATCTGAGAGAAAAGGGAAGTAGTACTATTTTTTGGTACTCACCAAAACCTTCATGAGGTATATTTGTATGGAACGGAACCTGGAAACTTATAAAAGGACACAATACAGTCAAATAGAATTTCACTAAATCACTTTTATTTTCATCATCGTTTAACATCCATTTTACCAAGCCTGCATTCGGCACATCTAACTTGTTGAGGCAGATTTTTCTGTGGCTGGGATGCCTTTTCTATCACCAACCATCAGTTGTTTCCAAGCATGGTTATAAGCATTTCCTCAGATGTGTTTTTCATAGAAGGCTAGAAACAAATAACCTTGCATGCATGACAATGATATTAATGTACAACCATCACACGATATCTGGACATGGACATGCTCCAACATGACCACTGCTGCATGGCTGAAATGAATAAAAGAATACATACATATGTCTTATATAAATATATGCACACACACACACCACAAATATATATATACATGCATATTCTTTTACTTGTTTCAGTCATTTTTTACTTGATTTCACTTTTGTCTTCATCATTGTGGATAATCTTATCACAAATAACTTGAACCCCACTTATACCTGGTTCCTATTCTCCAACAGTATAAACTGAGGAATTATATGGTATCTGAGAACCAGCTAAGAAAAGAAACTGGACGCTTTTAACAGCAGGCGTCTCTGCAAAATTCCTGGCATCAAAAGAAATGACTTTATCGGTAAAGAGGAGGTCAGAGAAAGAGCAGACGAATGCCCCCGATGTCTATCACCATCTGCAAGTGCTGACTCAATTGGCTGGGACATGTTCTAAGAATCCTGATGGATAGAGTTGCCGACCAAGTGGAACCCTTAGGGGCAATAATGCAAGGAATGTCTGGTCACCAAATGTTTGAGGGACTTTCAGCTGATACGTCAGAACAATGCGACTGCGTGTGGCTGTTTACCAGTTTTGCTTAGATATTTTTACTGCCTCTTGTGTCACCCAATGCAGGATCTCCTGAGTCAGTATATAAAACAAAAACTTACATGTTAGACATGGACTCACATCATAACAGCTGAACGTCTGATGCCTTACATTTTTGCACTCTTGTAATGACATAGAGACTTTGTTGACTCCTCCAGATGAAACTGCATTGCAAACTAATTTAAATACAATCCCAATCTAATTAGTAAAAGCTCAGCAAATGTAGACATGTGGTTGTGGTCCCCTGAAACTACATCTTCAATCTGACTCAGCTGTTTGTTAGCAGCGAAGAGGAACACAAGTAACCACAATCTTACAATCTGCAATTTATACGCTTGGCTACATAAATCAAAATGCGTATACTTATACACCATTGAAATGGTCGTAAATATCTATGATATGTCGCTATAATTTTACAGTAACCATCAGATATAGTTTTATGATTAACTTTCTCATTTTCCTCTCTTGTATATTCTCTCTTTCTCTTTAATCATGTCTAACATCTTTCTTTCATAATTCATTTTGTTCTTTCTATCTCTTTCTCTCTCTGTCTGCCTCCCCCTCTCTCTCTAACGTTTTTCGTTCTTTCATTTAGTCTGTCTTTCTAATTGTTTTACTCTTTCATTCTTTGTCTCATTGTCTTTCTTCTTCTTCCTCCTTTTCTTTCCTGTTTAATATGTCACTCTTTCACTATCATTTTCCTTCTTTATTTTCTTCTTTTTCTTTTTTTTTTCTCACTCATTTACTTGCTCCCCTCCTTCATTTGATCTCTCCCCAATTTATTTATTTATTTATTCTTTTTCCGCTCTCTGTGAAGACAATGAAGACAGACTCAGCAGAATTAATGACTTTTATATTACAAATGAATGAATAGATAAAACTAAGACAAACTCCAAATACAAAAACAACAAACAAAACACACTCACAAAACAAACAAACAAACATAAACTTCTTGCTTTTTTTGTCTTTTAGAATGCTTTTGTTTCCAAAAATGTTATTATTATGATTGTATTATAGGTATTGGTTTAGTTTAGTGAATAAAAAAGGTCATTGATCTCCACAATTCAGTAAGTAGAACTAGGGGAAAAACAAAGAAAACACATACAACAAACAAAAACAAAAACAAAACAATCTTTGAAAAATATTTTTAAAAACAGCCAAGCACAAGAAATGGTTTTGGTTTTTATTGTTATTATCCTGGCAAATAACTCTTTGAACTGACGCGGAAACTTGAAAAGTTAAATAATCAATTAAGTTGCAAAATAAATGAATGAATAATAAAAGTAACGAGGAAATTAAAGTAGCTAATGAGACTTTCGAAAGCTGATAAAGCTGAGGGGAAATTCCATATTAAACTAATTTTGCAATGATTAAAGTGTTTTCCTTGATTAATGATAATTTGCTAATAATTATATAAGAATGAAACTGTTACAACTGAAAGAAATGGCTTTCAGTACATGTAGCTTTCAGTACATGTAGCTTTGTTCTTCTTCATGTAAATATATGATAATGATGATGGTGATGGTGGTGGGGGTGATGATATACCTTTCTTGTTCAGGTGCTCCTCCTTGCCCTCTTGACACGCAGGTACATATGCACTTATACACACACACACACATTATTCTTAAGAATGTTATTGATTAAGATTAATATAATTCATACTCTACAAAAGTATAGAGTAACCCATCAGATTAGTGTAAAAATGGTTTTATTATAACTGAACATAAAAACAAACACACATATATATATATATATATATATATATATATATATATATATATATATATATATATATATATATATATATATATATATATATAAATATATATACATACATATATATATATATACATATATATACATATATATATATATATATATATATATATATATATATATATATATATATATATATATATATATATATATATATATATATAAATATGTATATATATATATATATATATATATATACACACACACACACACATATATATGATAAATCATTTTAAAAAATAAGACATATGTTCATGTATATGTATATGCATATATACACATACTCAGGAAAAAAAGATATAAACTGATGTATACAAATTAAGTTAATACTTATGTACATTCATAGAAGTACAAACACACTGTAAATTGATGTTTAAAAATAACTTGGTGACCTCGACTTCCATTAGACGGTTTCATATGAAGCATTAACATCTCACCAAAACACTAAATCTTCCAACATTTGATAGATTTGTAAATTTCTTTAAAGTGTATTTAGAAAAAAAAAGATTTGTTCTTTTTTAATTCATTTTATTTGGGGAAGACTTTTCAATTAATTTTCACTTCATTGATGTCCCATGCTGGTTGCCTGTGATGGAGTAGACTATTGTGGTGAGATAGACATTGTTGAAGAATAGATCTTCTGACATAGGAACAAAGTCAATATACAGACTTTACAGACACAAAACAAGCAAAGATTTCCAAGAAAGTACATTTTTACAATTTTATTTTTTTTTTCATTTTTTTCATTAATTCCCATTCTCACCTAATGGAACACAAGAATATCATGCAGTCTTGCTCTTAAATTTATTTTGTTTATAAATTTCTGATAACTAAATGTTAATCTTGGTGGTTAATGCTTGCTGAATTGCAACTTTTGTTGTTAGGCAAATAGGAAACAAATTTCCTTCCTAAATACAAAAGACTGACTGAGGAATATTATCCAGGGACACCAGCTGTATGAAAAGTAAGGAGTGAAGTGAGTAGTAGCATACTCCATATCATGAGCTTAGCATTTTTATCTAAGTAAAATGATACCCTTTAGCTTAGCTAATGACAGTCGTCAGCTAATCAACATATGGAGCCTAGATTTTACTTGTTTCACTCCCTCATTTTGGATTCATCATCATCATCATCATCGTTTAACGTCCGCTTTCCATGCTAGCATGGGTTGGACGATTTGACTGAGGACTGGTGAAACCGGATGGCAACACCAGGCTCCAGTCTGATTTGGCAGAGTTTCTACAGCTGGATGCCCTTCCTAACGCCAACCACTCAGAGAGTGTAGTGGGTGCTTTTACGTGTCACCCGCACGAAAACGGCCACGCTCGAAATGGTGTCTTTTATGTGCCACCCGCACAAGCCAGTCCAGGGGCACTGGCAACGATCTCGCTCGAAAATCCTACAGGAGCCAGTCAGGCGGTACTGGCAACGGCCACGCTCAAAATGGTGCATCTCATGTGCCACCCGCACAAGAACCAGTCCAGGGGCACTGGCAACGATCTTACTTGGCTTGCCGGGTCTTCTCACGCACAGCCCATTTCCAAAGGTCTCGGTCCGTAGTCATCGCCTCGGTGAGGCCCAATGTACGAAGGTCTTGCCTCACCACCTCAGCCCAGGTCTTCCTGGGCCTACCTCTTCCACGGGTTCCCTCAACTGTTAGGGTGTGGCACTTTTTCACGCAGCTATCCTCCTCCATTCTCACCACATGTCCATACCAGCGCAATCGTCTCTCTTGCACGCCACAACTGATGCTTCTAATGTTCAGCTTTTCTCTCAAGATACTTACACTCTGACGGGTATTCACATTGACATTACACATCCAACGGAGCATACTGGCTTCATTCCTTGCGAGCTTACGTATGTCCTCAGCAGTTACAGCCCATGTTTCACTGCCATGTAGCATGGTTGTTCGTACGCATGCGTCATACAGTCTGCCTTTTACTCTGAGTGAGAGTCCCTTTGTCGCCAGCAGGGGTAAGAGCTCTCTAAACTTTGCCCAGGCTATTCTTATTCTAGCAGCTACACTTTCAGCGCACCCACCCCCACTACTAACTTGGTCGCCCAGATAGCGGAAGCTATCGACTACCTCTAGTTTTTCACCCTGGAATGAGATAGAAGTTGTTTCCTGTTTGTTTGCAGTCTTTATTGCACCTGAACATCTGCCACAAACAAAAACTAACTTGCTAGTTAACCTGCCTTTGATGTTGCTGCACCTCTTATGTGTCCATAGCTTGCACCGGGTACATCTTATAGAGTTACTACCTACTCCTTTTCTACATACTGAGCAGGGCCATCTACCTGAAGGGGTTTGTGTTTTATCTACCTTCCTACTTATTAGGATTTTGGTTTTAGCTAGGTTGACTCTAAGGCCCTTCAATTCTAGACCTTGCTTCCACACCTGAAACTTCTCCTCTAGTTCTGATAGTGACTCCGCAATTAGGGCAAGGTCATCAGCATAGAGGAGCTCCCAGGGGCAACCTGTCTTGAACTCCTCTGTGATTGCCTGGAGGACTATGGTAAATAATAGGGGGCTGAGGACGGAACCTTGGTGGACCCCTACCTCTACCCGGAATTCATTGCTGTACTCATTTCCAACCCTCACCTTACTGGCCGCATCTCTGTACATGGCTCGCACAGCTCTCACTAGCCATTCTTCTATCCCAAGTTTCCTCATTGACCACCAGATAAGGGATCGGGGGACCCTGTCAAAGGCTTTCTCCATGTCAACGAAAGCCAGGTACAGAGGTTTATCCTTGGCTAGGTATTTCTCTTGCAACTGTCTCACTAGAAATAAGGCATCAGTAGTGCTTTTACCTGGCACGAACCCAAACTGCATCTCATCTAAATTGATTCGCTCCCTAATTAGTTGGGCTATGACCCTCTCTGTAACTTTCATAACCTGATCTAACAGCTTGATGCCTCTGTAATTATTTGTATCTAAAGCGTCCCCTTTACCTTTGTAGCAGTTGACTATGATGCTGCTACACCAGTCATAGGGTATGACTCCTTCGTGTATCACCTGGTTCGTAATACGGGTGACTAGGCTATAGCCAACACTGCCAGATATTTTGAGCATCTCTGCAGTGATTCCTGATGGGCCGGGGGCTTTCCCGGTCTTCATACTCTTAATTGCTTTATCTACCCTGGTACTATCAACTCGGATAGCTGGTCCCTCTATTGGGTCGACATAAGGCAGGCTCTCTTTCTCCCATTCATTCTCTTTATTAAGCAATCTATCGTAGTGGCATCTCCAGACCTCTTTCTTTGCATCCTCATTTAATGCAAGCGTACCATCATCCATGCGAACACATTTCTCTCCTACAACATCACTATTCTCTCTCCTACACTGTCTTGCAACCCGAAATACCTCGAGTCTTTGGTCCTCACGGCGCAGAACATTGGCAAATCTTTCCTTATCTGCTTCCCCTCTGGCTAAATAAACCTGTCGCCTAGCCTCCCTTCTGGCACATTGGTACAATTCCCTGCTACCACCGTTCTTCCAGTCCTTCCAAGCTTGTTTCTTTTGTCTAATAGCCCTGTCTACCTCCTTGTTCCACCACCACGTTACTCTGGGTTGGGAGGGGACCTTACACCACCCACAAATCTGGTCGGTGGCTTTCAACAGATTGTCCCGCAGAAATCTCCAATTGTCTTCCACGTTGTATGATGCTATATCCCCTTCTATTTCGTTAAATGCTTCAAGTAACTTGTCTCTAAGTCTCTGTCCGTTTGCAGGGTCTTTAAGCTTCCACACCCTTCTTCTCCAAGCCTGTCTAATTCTGGGCACCCATTTTGCCTTGATCCCAAAGTCGCTAACTACTAATCTATGTTGTGGGGTACATTCTTCGCCAGGGTAGGTTTTGGCATTTATAAGCCGCCCTCTTTCCCTATTTCTGGCGAGGATGTAGTCGATTTGGCTAGAGTGTCTGCCAGAGCGGTAGGTGACTAGGTGACTGGCAGGTTTCCTGAAGTTGGTATTGCAGACTATAAGATTGGTTGCATCACAGAACTCCAGCAGTCTGGTTCCCTCCTCGTTGCGGGAACCGAAGCCATAGCCTCCATGTATGCCATGGAAGCCCCCAGCACGACGTCCGACATGACCGTTGAAGTCTCCAGCCACAAAGAGAAGGTCCCTGTCACTCGTCGACGAGGTAGTTTGCAAGAGGGTGTCATAGAATTGGTCTTTCAGACCATCTGGTAGCCCAGGTTGAGGTGCATAGGCTGAGATGACAGTAGCTAATCTATGATGAAGCACTAGTCTGATCTTAAGTACTCTGTCACTTACTCTAACGACCTCGATTACCTTATCCACCCATTTCTCCGCTAGAAGTATTCCTACGCCCCCGACCCCGTCAGTGTTCCCTGCCCAGAAAATCTTGTACCTGTGTTCTTTGCCTGTGAGGAACCTTGCAGAACCTCCTCTCCATCTTACTTCCTGGATATATATTCTTTTATTTGTTTCAGTCATTTAAGTGTAGCCATGCTGGAGCATTGCCTTTAGTTGAGCAAATTGACTGCAGTACTTATTCTTTGTAAGCCTAGTACTTATTCTATTGGTCTCTTTTGCCAAACCACTAAGTTATGGGCATGTAAACACACCAACATCGGTTGTCAAGTGATGTTGAGGGGGAAACAAACACAGACACACACACACACACACACACACACACACATATGACAAGCTTCTTTCAGTTCCCGTTTATCAAATCCACTCACAAGGCTTTGGTTGGCCTGAGGCTATAGCAGCAGACACTTGCCCAAGATGCCACACAGTGGGACTGAACCTGGAACCATGTGGTTGGTAAGCAAATTACTTACTGCACAGCCACTCCTGCATGTATCTCTCTTTTTAAGTCAATTACATTGACCCCAGTACATAACTGGTAATAATTTATCGGCCCTGAAAAAATGAAAGGCAAAGTTGACCTTCGCGGAATTTGAACTCAAAACCTAATGGCAGACAAAATACTGGTAAGCATTTCACCTGGTGTGGTAACAATTCTGCCAGCTCACTGCCTTACGATTCTGCCAGCTCACTGCCTTACGATTCTGCCAGCTTGCCTTATATATATATATATTGGTCCCTCTGGTAGTGAAAAGCACTTGTGGTGGTGCCACGTAAAAACACTCATGGATTCCATGTAAAAGTGCCTGTATGGTGCCACATAAGAGTGCCTGTGCAGTGCCAGGTAAAAGCACTTAGTACTCTCTGTAAAATGGTTGGCATTAGGAAGGGCATCCAGCAATAGAAACCATGCCAAACCAGACTGGAGTCTGGTGCATCTCCCCAGCTTGACAGCTCTGGTCAAACCGTCCAACCCATGCCAGCATGGAAAAGAGACACTAAATGATGATGATGATGATGATGATGATGACAACAGCTTATCAGACTCAATGCATCTGATGAGCTGTGTATAGGCCTAGCACTTTATGAATGTGAAACTCTTGGTCACACTATGACTGGACATATATTAAACTGGTTCTAAATATATGTATATCAACCTCTTTCTGACCACAGGTATCCTCACTTCACCAATGTATGTGAACTACTAACAACACATCATAACACCAGCAGCATTTAACTGGGTGTGAAATGTAAATCTTATATCTTTTGAAGCATACTATGTCACTTGATGACACACTGAGCATTGTGCGATGCATCTGATGTTATTACATCATTCTCCACCCATTAAGGAGTAGTGTCGAAGGCAGCCAAAATGATTGTTATGTTAAATAAAGTTTCTAGTCTTCTGTAGAAAACACCCACTACAATCTTAGAGTGGTTGGTGTTAGGGAGAGCATCCAGCCATAGAAACCTTACCAAATCAGATCAGAACCTTGCTTACTAGTTTTCAGTCAAATCGTCCAACCCATACCAGCATGGAAAACAGATATAAAATGATAATGATGATGATGATATATATATGTAGGTATATATATATATATATATATATATATATATATATATATATATATATATATATATATATATGATACAGAATGAGATAACAAAGCCAAGGCTGTGAGGAGGAGTTTTCTGGACATTTATAATGAAATAGTCTTACAGCTGTTTCTGGGATATTCTGGGAAACAGCTGTAAGACTATTTCATTATAAATGTCCTGAAAACTCCTCACAGCCTGGGCTTTGTTATCTCATTCTGTATAATACAAGATCCACATTAGACTCCTCACTTGTATCATTATCAAATCAAGAGTTTAACTATGGACTGTTCATAGCACTTAGCATTTTCTGACACTCTTTGGGTCTTCGAGATACCAATACCACTCATATATATATATATATATATATATATATATATATATATATATATATATATATACACTCACATGCCAAATTCTCTGACAAGGCACAGTTTGGCCCAGGGCAATTGTAGAAGACACTTTCCAAAAGTGCTGCTGAGAGGGACTAAACTGGAACCACATGGTTTGGAAGAGGATTTCTTAACTGACACACAGCAATGCTCACACCTATTTGGCAACATTCGACTTTTCACTAAACCAAACTTGACAATTATGCTTTCAGTTTAAGTTTGTCAGCTCCAGAAAACATCTTAAAATCCCAAGACACGGCTTTCAGGAATATGCTGTGAGGCATGCTTCTCTTACTCAAAAACATTTTGAAGATTTTCAAATTCTGGAATTTCCAGTAATGGATTAACAACTTTAATGACTCCCAAGAGCCATGTAAATCAGAGATCACACTGGAATTCCTAAAATATATTCAAACTATTAAACCATGGAGTCTAATACCAAATTGTTGTTTAGCTCTAGATCAGCTCTGATCAAGTAGATCCATGATAAATGGTATTCCAGTCATGGTTATTCCATGTTTTTCTTAGAAACTCATTCCTGCTGATTAAACAAATAAACAGAAGTTCCAACAGTGATACACTTCTCTACTGCAATGGTTGAGGCTTTGATAAAAGTAGTGTATTGTGTAGAGTACAACAGTGTAGGCTCAACCCTGGAATCACATCATTGTAAAATGATCTTATTAAAGTCATATCATTGATAGATTAAATATGGTAAACTCTATTGAACTTCAGAGGACAGACCCTTCCTCCTCTCCAGGTTTGGTTTTTATGTGTGACTAAATGTGAATCAACAAAGTGAAAATGTTATACTTACAGTATTATGCAAATCCAGCAATATACAGCCTTCCTAATGCCAACCATTTAACAAAGTGTACTGGGTGTTTTTTACATGGTACTAGTACACATACACACACACATCTACGTGTGTATGTGTTTTTATGTATATATATATTGTGTGTATTTATGTGTGTGAGTATGTGCGTGTGTACTCCATATCAGAGATGACTGTTCCTTCAACCTTACATTGTGATTTGCTTTGAAAGGTTCAAAGTAAAAGTTATCTCCAGAATTGAAGAAATAACTTAAGTCTACTTTCAATATTGCCATTTTTTTCACTAAATATTATATTTGTGTGTGTGTATGTGATTATGTATGTATTATATGTATGTGTATACCTATATATATATAATATATATACAGGCGCGTGTGTGTATGTATGTATTATAAGTAATTATGTATAATATAATGTGTAGTAGATATATTACATATATAATGTACATGTGTAAGTGTGCTTGCATTTGCATAGACTGCCTAGATGTTTATACATGTGTGTGTATATGTGTATACTTCTGCAGGCATGCACATCTAAGCAATATATACATTTACATACCTACCCACATATGTATATGCATATACACACATATGTACATATTCTTGCCTGTGTACAGTTCAATGTAAATTATGTATGGGGACATAAGTATTCTCATGTTCATACATGGTCACAGACATGCACATAATTGTGTCTTCAAATATATACAGATGTATATAATATATGCCAAAGCATGCAAATGTATACATCTACATGGAGACTCATGAGTGCGCATGTAGACAATACAACAGCATGAACAGCAGATATGTGAAGATACAAAATAAAGCTGGAATAGACAAATATAAATGAATAAATGAACTTGTTAGAATACCAAACGGTAAAGGAAGAGAATATTGGAATCCAAATACATGTTGGATAGATTCAAAGATATGCAAATCCTTGTATGCACCAAAAACACTGATGTATAGAGAGTGTATATAAGCAAAAGAGAAAGAAAATATATAAAGGAAACAATGAAGAAATTGCAAATACATAGAAATTAAACAATAAATAAATAATGGAAATAACAACAATAATTTGTGAGTTAGTTGACAACACAAATTTTGTACTAAATGGTGAAATTTATCAAAATTCAAAAGTTATCATTAGAAATATAAAAATTATGAAAATTTAAAATATATATATAAAAATTGAATGAACTTCATTAATGCATAAAACCCATTTGTAAATTTATAAATGAATCAAAAAAAATATATACATATATAACTAATTTATGAAAATGTATGTGAGTGTGTGTGTATACATATATACACACATATACATACATATAAACATAAATATTAATATATATATATATATAATAGTTACCACGATGATGATGATGCCATGTGAGGTTTCCATGTTGGCATGGGCTGAATGGTCTGACAGCACCTGGCAAGGCCTGGCGCAATATCATTGTTTCAGCATGGTTTCCACAACTAGGTGCCCTTCCAAATGCCAACCACTTTACAGAGCTGACTAGGTACTTTTTTACGAGGCACCAACACCTTATATACAAGGTGCTGTGAATATATTGTTGTCTAAATTACACAAAATTACCAAAATTACATAAAAATATCTTGAAATACTAAGGAGTAAATTCATTCAATGAAATCGCCATTGGCTTCAACGATGGCCTCCAGCTGACTATGGAATCTCCTGCAACTATTCTGGATGGTCTCCTTGTCTGAGGTGGTGAATGCAGCCATAATCCTTGCCTTCAGTTCATCTTTGGTGTTACAAGGAGTTTTGTTGGTCTCTCACTCAACTGCGCCCCACACATAATAATCAAGGGGGTTGCAGTGTGGGGAGTTAGGTGGCCAGACGTTAGGGGTGATGTGGTCATAGAAATTTTCTAACAGCCATGACTATATATGGATGTGTGTGTATGTATGTATATATATATATATATATATATATATATATATATATATATATATATATATATATATCTTTATATCTCTTGCTGATGTACTCTGGTGTATGTAACCAGCTTTTATTTTAAACTAAATATGCCGTTACGAATGTTGCATTGTCCTCGTCTGTATCAGAGATGCAGTGAAGAAGTAGTTGACCCTGCAATCGAAACTGGTAAGCAACAATACTAATGTTTACAAACTGCAATATAAAATAAATTAGATAAGTGTAAGAAGGCCTGAAAATTTGATGGCCATCGCCTCTCCTACCAAGACTAATGAGTTGAAGACATATTAGTTAATTACAGTCGAACATATCAGTGAATTACAACATTTAACTGTTGGAAAGACATGGCTATTCGTATTCAATTATAGCTCAACAGACTCCCCAAATGTATATCTACAGGAAATAATTATTCTTTTTAATTAACCAATGAAATACTTTTTTTTTAATATTCAAAATTAAATGAAATTTTTTAATGATAATGAAAACAATTATCAAAGATTCCTTCAAAATGCTATCATTTTTGGCATTTTTGTTTTACTGTTTTAATGTTTTTTGTTCACAATTGATAATTATCTAGTTTTCTTTCAGTAATTAGACATAAAATTTGTTATTTGGTTATCTATTTGTTTTTGTTTTTCTTGATTTATTTCATAACTCTAATTATAGAAATAGGACCAATTAAAATTTTGATAGTTATCTGTTATGACTGTCAAATTATATTTATAATTTTTTTCACTTTCATTTTAGACATATATCTTCCTTTTCCTCTAGACAAGCTTATATACATACATACATACATACATACATACACATATATATATATATATATATATATATATATATATATATATATATATATAAATATATTCACACACATACAGGAAAGAGCAGAGAGTTAAGAAAAATAACTCTGGATAGCTGGTGTTATGAATTTGAACAAAAATGATGAATAAGAGTGTATCGAAGTATATAAAATAACATACAAGACGGAGTCTTGATTTATTGACTTCTTTTTTCTGTGTGTGTGTGTGTGTGTGTGTGTGTGTGTGTTCACACACAACCCACACACACAGAGGGCACATACCTTATGTTATAGCTGAATGGAAACAGAATCAGTGTTTGACTAAATTCTCTGTTCTAAATTCTTTTGAATAGGAATTCCTCTAGCTATATTACTTCTGTTCTCTAAACTGTCAGGAAAAGCGCTGGATCATCTTCTAGTATTATCTTGAAATATTTGATGATAATCACAAGAAAGTGGTTTGAGTCGCATCTTGAGGTTTTTAATCATCACGACTGAGGTCATTCTGGAGCACCACATTCTTATGTGTTTAAAACTTCAAAACTGGATGTAGGCTGGCCTCAATTCCAATAGATTTTGAATATTTTGATATTTGTATTTGTGTTATGCCCTTCAAGTATTAAATTAGTCAAGAAAAAACAATATTGAAAACTCTTGAGCCTATATATACTGACCAACAGCTACATCCGGGACCAGTTGCCGTAGAACTTTGTCAGTGTTCAGGTCACAGTTAGTGTGCTGAAAACGTTGACACCAAATAATAACTGATTGAATGAAGTTAAAAGATGTTGTGTGTTTTTTGAATGGTTAATATGTGTTTTCCATGCTGCAATTGCTTTATTCACCTTTTGTTACTTCCATATCTGACTCCCATTCTTCATTTACAACCCGCTTTTCACTCATGGAATCTTTAACCCATTGTTCACTCCCCACTCCCATGCCCCTTCTTTTTTATTATGTCTTCATCAATTTATAAGTTAGTCTCCCTTACCTGTAGAACATGCAAAATGTTGGGCAAAAACAAAGAACAAGTATATAAAAATCAATATTAATTACATTAGAAAGGGGAAAATACAACATTTTGGTGATTTGTCCTTTGACAAGATAGAGGGAAGGGAAGAGAAAGATGAAAACTAGACCGGAAAAATAACAGGTAACTGAGGAAGAGATGCAATCTGATGGAATGGCAGGAAACAAGTAGAGTAGAGGAAGTGTTTTTCGGCAGAGCAGAGTGAACATCTAATAAAGGTAATATGCAACATAAGCTTAGGAGGATGTGGTGAAATGGGTGGGTGTGTGTGTGTGTGTGTGCATGAGAAAATAAAGGGTCAAGTCTACAAGTAAGGTTGTGTACAGATGGATGTCTACGAAATAGTTAGAAATAATTGCATGGTCATGGAAAGATGTTAAGTGGTTGATGTGGCCCAGCAGATCATATAATGAGTAGCAGAGGAGAGAAAGAGTGGGAGAGAAATTGGATGAGTTGGTGCACATATATTAATGTGTGTGTGTATGAATGCAGTAGTTAGAAATAAATGCATGGTGGCATAAGCAAAGCATTATAGTGTGGGTAGCTCTTAACAGAGGTATTTGTTCAAATGCATTTCCCATTTAATAAAACTGAAAGACAAAAACAAAATAATGTGTATATATATATATATATATATATATATATGTTCTTTTTTAAATGAAATACAAATGCTGAAGCACAATTTGATTAAACTTATTTTTCTTATGTTTTCTGTGATTTTAATCCTACTCTCTCTTGCTTTTAGAATGTGGGAAAATGTGGTGGCAGTAAAGAATATTTATGAGACAAGTGAACACTCTTTATAAAGCCATTTTTTCTGAATCTCACTGAATAATTTGGCAACTATTATTCTATATATTTTTTTCCTTTCTGCCCAGCATGAGTTCTGAAATTGATTTATAGAAATCTTTATGCTACCCAGTCTTTATTGTGATTATTTCACTTCTCTCTCTCTCTCTCTCTCTCTCTCTCTCTCTCTCTCTCTCTCTCTCTCTCTCTCTCTCTCTCTCTCCCCTCTCCCCTCCCTGCTGTTTAGCAATATAGAATTTAACAGTAGGAAATCTTAGAATTTTAAAATTCACATTTTAGATTTATGAAAAGAGAGAAAACAAAAACATTTCGTATAAAATATATGAGAAGTTGTTGTCGTTGGTGTTGTTGTTTTAAAACATTTAACTGTGCACCAAAAGTATGATGTGAGTGAGTAATACAAGAACTAGGATGGTTGTTTAAATGATTCCATTTGTGATGTATGTGACAAAAATGGGATCAATGAAGCAATGGTTTTGTCTAATGTAACATCGTGACACTCACTGTGAACAAGATCCCATCATTGACTTTAAATTTAACCTGTAACCAGCCATTAAGCACCTCCTCTGAGTTACTTTATGGTTTGCTTCAGGTGAAATACAATATTAAAGACATACTGGAAAGCATTAGTTCTATATCTGAGTAAAAGATGGAGCTGGTCAAGGCTGGATTACTTTTGATCATATGTGTTCAATTACCATTTGCCTAGGGTTAAACGACAGTATGAGCAAGAAATCCATTGACAGAAGAAGTAGTGGTTGCAATACCGACATCAATGAGGGTAATAATGAATCAGTTTAATAAGTAATTAAATTCGATATCTGTAATATATTAATGGGAAGCTGTGTGATTTCAGAGAAGACAGGGAAGCAATAGAAATTCAAAGAAAGCAACCAGACCTGATGTCAATGGTTTGTATCCCTAATGCAATGGTACTTTGCCTTTGCTAAGCATCTTTGTCTCTCTTTACATTTTAGTTTTTATAAATTAGACTGAAGTGGGAATGACAGAAACCATGACTATTTTCTCGGGCTTCAAGATTGATGAGAAGAAATGAGAAAGTTAAATGTTAGACTGAAGCTTTGGTCTGAGTACTTGTAACGTACTCTACTAAAGGCATCACAGGTACCTGCAGGCCAGGTGGAGATGATAAACTGGATGATCGGTGAAGTTTACTCCCCAAAACAGACGCAGTTACTAACAAGGTATTGACTGACCTCAGGTTGTGATGGAAGAGACTTGTTGAAACTTGGTACAGTTTATAATTGTAAGCACATATATTGTTGTACAATCAAAAATGTCTTGTTTTCTTGGAGTGCTGAGTTCAAATCAGAATTATGCATAGAGATGGCAGTGAGAAGCATTTCTAGTGTATTCCTCCCCCAAATTATTGGAAAACCTGGGTTAAGAAGGAAAGTGGGCAGGGAGAGTTTAGGGTAAGGACTGCTGAGTGGTGGTGACTATATGATTGAAAAGTGGGCGAGAAACAAGGGAGTAGGGTGTGGCTGAGTGGAGGTGGTCTGAGACCAGCTAACTGCAAAGAGCAAAGTCATTGTAGTTGTGGTAGAATAGACACAGGGAGAAGACAATGCATCCATAGTTCAGATATAAAGAGGTTGAGTAATTAAAAAATAATGAATAAACATCATAAACTGAGTTAAGATTGTCCCGTATCCCACTGCTGTCAAATTTGTTAATTAGCTTTTGGAGGTTAGCAAGGAAATTATTAGATTTATTAAAATATTGCATCAGTCAAAGATACATCAAGACAATTTTTAGAAGAAAGATGTAGAGTAAATTCCATACAGCTGGTTTGGTAAAAGTATCTGTCTCTTAGAAGAATCAACAGCTTTATCTTTATTAGCCTGATTCCTTCTCTTGGTTAAAGAATTCCAGCTTCTTTCACTTTCACAATGATGAAGATTTTCTCCTCCTTTGATAATATCCCATGTCATCAAACCAATGAAGACAAAGATGATGACGATGACCACCACCATCACCATTGATGGTGGCGACACCATTGTAATCATTATAGTCATCAGCATCATCATCATCAGCTGCAGCAACAATAACAAATAGTTTTGGTAAAGTTCAAAATGTAGTTTTCACTTGTATCTCCCTTATCAAATAATCATGAACCCATCCATTATCGGTTGTGCCGAAATTAATACAAAAGGTTTAAGGTTTATGTTTAGGGTTTTCAAAAGTACTCAGAAGATTTGGCTCTGATGCTATCAATAAAAATCAACATTAAAGTTCATAGAAATATTTCAGTTATTTTATTGTCATTCTGTAATTCTGATGCCATTCTAATCCCGCCTGCACCTCTCTCTTTTCCTCTCTCCCTCTCTCTTGTATAAACTATTTAGAAAAGTAAACTGATTTTGGAAAAGACAATTAAAAGAGTTAATCAGTAGAAACAGTTTCTGTTTCCACAAAGTGTCTCTTAACTCACTTCAAGTATCAACATAACAAATATGGTAAATGTAATAAATAATGGAATAATTAATTCATAAAAAGCTGCTAAAATATTCACTTAAGGGCACAAATGGTAAAACAGTCCATGACATCTGCTAACCTACATTGAGAGAGAAAGAGAGAAAGAGAGAGAGAGAGAGTAATCTACAATATAACCACACCTGTTGTTGATGCAGTTGGCACCATACACACAATGGTATGATACTGGCAGTAATATTTATACAAATAAACTGGTGGTGGTGTAGCTTACCTGCAGTCTGAGTGAGTAAACTAGTTATGACCATCCCATATTTTTTACCTGTGTTGCTAACATTTTATTCTGTGTTCCTACATAATGAAAGGTAGGCTTCTAGTTAGTGGAATTTGGCTGTTATTTCTTGTTGAAAGTTTTAAGAAATCAATAGATATGAGTGTGTTCTCAAAACTCCAAGCTTGACATTTTGTTCTTTATTTTAAAGATACTTGGTATTTTGTTTTCGGATTGTAACAGTTTTATCAGCTAACTTCCTTCTTATTTGCAAATGTTGATAAAATATTTGCTTACTTTCATTTTTTTATGGTTTCTTCAGATGCTATAGGAATGTCTGAAATATCTCTAAGAATTATTTTACCAATATAAGCAACTGTCTTTTTAATATTTGAACTTTATGTATAAAATGTTTTGGCAAGAATTATGAGATGACACATGAGATCAGGAAATAGCTAATTCTCTTTCCATTGCTCATATTGTTGTATGTATAAATTGCTTTGAATGGGTTTTTGGAAGCATGGCACTGGCATAAAATGTCTTGAGGCATTGGTACCATTATTAGAAGGTCAGAAAATACTGTCTCAAGTCCTGGGGCTAATAGAGTTGGCTACAGGGTTTCCAAGTGACTGGGATCACAATTCTTCTCCAGAACAAAATGTTAGCCCATCACAGTGTTTCTTATTTATAACAGAAGGGACTGAGGCAATACGAAATGAAATGCTTTGCTCATGAACACAACACATCACCAAGTCTGGGAATGGTTTAGCTAACATGAGTGCAACCCCTAATCCATAAGGTAATAAGCCTACTATTAGATGGTAACATGGAAGAAAGGGAAGAAAACATTCATAGTAGAGTAGCTTCAATGCATTAAAGGCACCTCTCTGTATTCTGCTTTCATCAGCCCGTGAGTTCCACTGAACATTAAATGAGTGTGACACATATAGACAAGGGGACATCTATACAATCAGTCAACTCCAGCATTTGAATGAGGTAGATTAAAGATCAACAGATTGAATCAAGAGTGAACTCTACAATTGATAATCCAGAAGTTGTCAGAGGAATGAGGTCAGGATGTAGAACATTTGTTTTAGAAATTCCAAAATCAATGGGGGGAAAGAGGTGGTTGTGACCCTAACTCATGGGTCATCCTCAGGCTAAAGACCTGATCCAAAAGCTTGCAACAGAGAGGAACCTGACAAAGATATTTCGGTGTCTTTATTACAATCCCTTCTCTTGGGTAGTACACTTAATCCTTCAAACAGTATAGCACCCAACATTAGGGTATTAAACTGGATTATGTCTATCCCCTCCCCCAGAATGATTAGAGTCTAACCCCCACCTCCAGAGCAGGAAGAATCAACACAGCAGATTCAAACAGAGCTAAGGTAGCAGGCACTTAAACAAGGTAGCATGAAGTGGTATTGAACTTATAACCACATGATTGCAAACCAAACTTCTTTACCACAATGCAATACCCTAAACCCAGATCAGATTAAATTGACCTCATAAAAACTGGCTCAGTCCCCTATCATAATATATTCACATGCTTGATGCACTTTCCATATTTTATGGTTTTAAAAACATATGTAACATTGTATCCACTCACACACATATAAAACATATAAATGTACGTAAGTATGCATGTATGTATATGCATATATATACATATGTACATACACACACACACACATATATATATATATATATATATATATATATATATATATATATATTGTATATATGTATGTATAAGTATATATATTTGTATGTATAATGTATGTATACCATAAATATATATATTTATATGTATGTGTATGTATATATATA